>NC_059198.1:5859367-6056807 GCF_020615455.1 Coregonus clupeaformis
AGAAATAACTATTCCATTTTATTTGGAATGGCAAGCCGGACAAAAATTAAAATCGGCCCTATTTATATAATGAATATGAATTCGAGGACAGGAATTATTGAAATATTAAAGCATTAGACCTATCACTAAAAGCTTCTGTCATACAAAAGTTATACTTAAATCTGAACTGGTTATCTAGCAAATTAGTAAGTGATTGTCTCACCCAGTGTTCAAGAATTTGGCCTTTTTCCTTTATTCAGATTACAACCTCTCACTTTCAGTTATTTGAAAAGGATATAATCTCCCAAATATCACTATTTCTAAAACAAGCTAGAGAGTTGGTTGCAATTTCAATTTAATCCTCCAGAAAACGACAGAACAAGCAATAATGCAACAAATATTGTGGTTAAACCTTTCAAAGATACTAATTGAAGTATAAAACTTCAATTTTTTACAAAATGTTTAAATAAGGTATAATCTTCCATATAATTGATATAATCGTAGGACTGGTGGAGTTATGTCGCACATGCAGCTAACAAAAACAATGGAAATGTCTGCTCTACCCAAAATTACAACTAAATAATTGCAGCTTATCGCAAAAATGGAAGAGGAAAGTGGAAGGGGGAGAAAAGTGAGAACTTGTCCTGTCGGCCTTGCATTAAAGAACATAATTGGTTAAAGAAAAACTGGGATAAATAAAAAGCATACCAGTTTCATTTAAGGACCAAAGGATTGACAACCTTCCCATATGAAGATATGCAAAATAGTTGGGAAGAGATTTTTGACGATTCGATCCCATGGCATAGTGTTTATGGAATTGATACGAAAACGACACCAGATTCAAAACTTAGAAGATCTTTCCAATTTAAATTATTATATAAAATTATTGCTTTACCAATAGAATGTTATGTTATATGGGGGATACAATCTTCCCAGCTCTGCAGATTTTGCTGGAAGAGACAGAATCATTTGATCATTTGTTTTGGTACTGTCCATTTGTAAAGCTTGTTTTTGGACATAGGTCCAAGGGAATGGCTAATGGATTGCAATATTTACCTGGAGCTAACCTTGCAGATAGCATTACTGGGTGATCTGAAAAGTCATAGTCAATTGATCAATAATATAATAATACTTTTAGCAAAAATATTTATTTTCAATTTACAATCTGTGAAACAATGAGAATAGAAAGGTTCAGAACTTTTGTAAAACAGCGCCTCACAGTACAGTTGAAAAATATAGCAATAGAAATCCCTATATGGAATGGTAGTTAAGAAATAGATTGGTGTTGAATGGAGTTGAAGGATGTGGGATAATAACAACTAACAACAACTAATAACAAGATAACTAATAATGTAAGCATGCTGTGTCCATAATAAGTATATAGGTTGTAGGTTGGGAGACTTTTTGTGAAAGAGCACAGTTAGAAAGATATGGCATATAGAAGCAAACCGGATGGACATCATGAAAATGATCGGAGAGGTTGAGAGTAGAAGAAGTTCAGGAGAAAAAACAAACAAAATATAATTATTTTAAAATTGACTGTGTCAATAAAATGTATATAGTAAGTATAAGCTGGAAGTAGAGGCCTAAGCATTGTTGTTCACTAGTTTACTCCAATTAGGGAAAGGGTGGTGGGGTTGGAAAGTAATAAAGGGGAATATATATATATTTTAAAGGATATTAATTAATTAGTGGGGAAAAAAAGTATTTAGTCAGCCACCAATTGTGCAAGTTCTCCCACTTAAAAAGATGAGAGAGGCCTGTTATTTTCATCATAGGTACATGTCAACTATGACAGACAAATTGAGATTTTTTTTTTCTCCTGAAAATCACATTGAAGGATTTTTAATGAATTTATTTGCAAATTATGGTGGAAAATAAGTATTTGGTCACCTACAAACACGCAAGATTTCTGGCTCTCACCGACCTGTAACTTCTTCTTTAAGAGGCTCCTCTGTCCTCCACTCGTTACCTGTATTAATGGCACCTGTTTGAACTTGTTGTCAGTATAAAAGACACCTGTCCACAACCTCAAACAGTCACACTCCAAACTCCACTATGGCCAAGACCAAAGAGCTGTCAAAGGACACCACAAACAAAATTGTAGACCTGCACCAGGCTGGGAAGACTGAATCTGCAATAGGTAAGCAGCTTGGTTTGAAGAAATCAACTGTGGGAGCAATTATTAGAAATGGAAGACGATACAAGACCACTGATAATCTCCCTCGATCTGGGGGCTCCACGCAAGATCTCACCCTGTGGAGTCAAAATGATCACAAGAACGGTGAGCAAAAATCCCAGAACCACACGGGGGACCTAGTGAATGACCCATAGAGCTGGGACCAAAGTAACAAAGCCTACCATCAGTAACACACTACGCGCTAGGGACTCCAAATCCTGCAGTGCCAGACATGTCCCCCTGCTTTAGCCAGTACATGTCCAGGCCCGTCTGAAGTTTGCTAGAGTGACTTTGGATGATCCAGAAGAGGATTGGGGAGAATGTCAATGGTCAGGATGAAACCAAATAGAACTTTTTGGTAAAAACTCAACTCAGTCGTGTTTGGAGGACAAAGAATGCTGAGTTGCATCCAAAAGAACACCATACCTACTGTGAAGCATGGGGTGGAAACATCATGCTTTGGGGCTGTTTTTCTGCAAAGGGACCAGGACGACTGATCCGTGTAAAGGAAAGAATGAATGGGGCCATGTATCGTGAGATTTTGAGTGAAAACCTCCTTCCATCAGCAAGGGCATTGAAGATGATACGTGGCTGGGTCTTTCAGCATGACAATGATCCCAAACACACCGCCCGGGCAACGAGTGGCTTCGTAAGAAGCATTTCAAGGTCCTGGAGTGGCCTAGCCAGTCTCCAGATCTCAACCCCATAGAACATCTTTGGAGGGAGTTGAAAGTCTGTGTTGCCCAGTGACAGCCCCAAAACATCACTGCTCTAGAGGAGATCTGCATGAGGAATGGGCCAAAAATACCAGCAACAGTGTGTTGAAAACTCTGGAAGACTTACAGAAAAGTTTGACCTGTGTCATTGACAACAAATGTATATAACAAAGTATTGAGAAACTTTTGTTATTGACCAAATACTATTTTCCACCATAATTTGCAAATAAATTCATTAAAAATCCTACAATGTGATTTTCTGGATTTTTTTCTCATTTTGTCTGTCATAGTTGACGTGTACCTATGATGAAAATTACAGGCCTCTCTCATCTTTTTTAAGTGGGGAGAACTTGCACAATTGGTGGCTGACTAAATACTTTTCTTCCCCACTGTATGTGTATGTATGTATGTATGTATGTATGTATGTATGTATGTATGTATGTATGTATATGTGTATGTGTGTGTATGTGTGTATGTATATAGGTATATGTATGTATATATATATATATATATATATATATATATATATATATATATATATACAGTGCCCTCCACAATTATTGGTACCCCTGTTTAAGATGTGGTCGAGGACTTCAAAAATTCTCCCTTTTTCTTTTAAACAACATAGAACCCAAATGCAAAAAAATAGAAAAATCCAACCTTTTATTTAAAGTACATTACTTTGGTGTAAAAAAAAAAATCACACATTTAGAAAAAAATACTTGAAATCATGTGTCCCACAATTATTGGCACCCCTGATGTTAATACTTTGTACAACCCCCTTTGCAAAAAAGACAGCACTTAATCTCCTCCTATAACATTTCACAAGATTGAGAACACAAGAGAGGGGGATCTTTGACCATTCTTCTTTGCACAATCTTTCTAGATCATCCAGTGTCCTGGGTCCTCTCTTATGCACTCTCCTCTTTAGCTCGCCCCACAGGTTTTCGATTGGGTTGAGGTCTGGGGACTGAGATGGCCATGGGAGGAGATTTTGCCACATGTTTTGGATCATTATCCTGCTGAAAGACCCAATGACGACCCATCTTCAGCTTTCTGGCAGAGGCCATCAGGTTTTTATTTAAAAAGTCCTGGTAGTTCAAAGCGTTCATAATGCCATGCACCCTAACAAGGTTCCCAGGGCCTTTGGAAGAGAAACAGGCCACAGCATCACAGATCCTCCACCATACTTCACGGTGGGCAGAGGTGCTTTTCGGCATACTCATCTTTTGTTTTACGCCAGACCCACTTAGAGTGTTTGTTGCCAAAAAGTCTCAATCTTAGTCTCATCTGACCAAAGCACACGATCCCAGTTGAAGTCCCAGTGCCGCTAGCAAACTCCAGACCTTTACGCTTTGTGGAGTGTTAGTGAGAAAATGCTTTTTTTCCTTGCAGCGCCTCCCAAACAGCTTGTTGGCACATGTAGAGAGCGTCTGATGGTTGTTTTGGAGACTTTGTGACCCCAAGATGCCACTCTTTGATGTAATTCTGTGACAGTGAGCTTAGGACTTTTTTTACTTCTCTTACCATCCTCCTCACTGTGCATTGTGGCAAGATAAACTTGGGACCTCTTCCAGCCTTGTTTGTCACTGTTCCAGTTGTTTTAAACTTCTTAATGATTCCTCTGACTGTAGATACGGGCAGTTAAGGCGAGTGGCTATTTTCTTGTAGCCATTGCCTGACTTATGAAGGTCGACACAAATCTGCCTTACTTGAATGGTGTGTTCTCTTGTCTTTGCCATGTTGACAAATGGGTAAGAGAATTAGGCCTCTGTGTCACGTCATATTTATACCCCAGGGAAACAGGAAGTCATGAATTACTAATTAAAAGTTCCTAGATACCCTGACCAACTTTAGCAACTACAGAAAAATATATATTTAAAAAAATCAATAAAAAATTTCAGCGGAATTGTTAGGGGTGCCAATAACTGTGGGACACATGATTTCAAGTTTATTTTTTTCTAAATGTGTGATATTTTTTTTTACCACCAAAGTAATGTACTTAAATAAAAGCTTTGATTTTTCTCTTTTTTTGCATTTGGGTTCTATGTTGTTTAAAAAAAAATGAGAATTTTTGGAAGTCCTCGACCACATCTTAAACAGGGGTGCCAATAATAGTGGAGGGCACTGTATATATATATATATAAACATGGGGGATTGGAAGTGATGCAGACAATTACGTTGATGGAAGTTACAATCTATCTGCAATATTAAGTTGATAGGGGTCTGAATAGTTTCCGAACGCACTGTATATTTAACCATTCAGACACTAGAGACGTTTTTGTGAAAAGACAGACTGTCGGGATGTCTCATGGTCTGACAAACACTGCTTTAGCTCTGTCACCTTTCACAGCAGATACGAAAGTGAGACATCAGCGGATGTGGCAGATTGAGACGCATCCAATGCAAACGGACAGATTTTGATGGGGATTTCTTTGATATGTAACTTAGATTGACACACCGGTGCTTCAATTGAATCTAGTGTTTTTTAAAGGTTAAAACATTTATAATGATGCTGACTGCATAACAACTGATAAAGGTTAAATCATTCATAATGATGCGGACTAAATAACAACTATTTTGTGTCAGTTGAAAATGAAGATATTATAAACCTTATTATAAGACATTATAAAGGTTCTTACATGTTTATAACAAGTTATAAAGCATAGTACCTGCAGGATTTAGGAAACATGTTACCCACAAATGTAAAGGTGAATTAAACCATTTTATAATATACTGTATATGTCACAAACTGACAATGGCACGAACACTGAAGATTAATCCAACAACTCATAGATGAATATTATACTGTAAGAATCTTTAGTATTGTTATATTATATTGTATAATCCTTGGTTTGATGTCTCTAATGCCTCACTGAGAACAGACAGAGTCATATGGAATCCCTACGGAGATGAGAAGGATGTATTTTTGTGTGTGTAAAATATGACTGTTCTCAGATTTTTTATTGGAATAAAATTATAAAAATGTTTGGGGGGGTGGGGGGGTGCTATATATCCATTGTTTAGCTTGGTCACGTGACTTCCGTCTCGCTTCCGCATTGTCTCCGTGCTGCTCTGCTGTTTGTTGCTACTTGGCTACCTAACAAACTATTCACGTTTTACTTTTAATAAACGTTTAATCAATCTCTGTGTTCAACAAATTTACCAACTTTTTAGTTTTGTCCTCACTCATCTTTTTTCGTTAAACTTTTTCACCCCGGACGTTTATCCCGAGACAGAAGAGTCATTTTCCTGTGCGTTTTAGCTGCCAACTTTACGTTATTTTCCTTTTTCCATCGCAACTTTTTCCCTTATTCAACTTTTTCACTCCGGACGCTTTATCTGGACATGGTTCATCAACATCTTCAACAGCCGAAGCTAAGTAGTAACATTAACATGATGTCTTCTAATTGCAGTCGCTGTACTCATAATATACAGGAGAATTCTCGCCTTACGGCGAGAATAAGCTGTGCTACAAGCCCAGCTTCAGACGCTAATCGTTAGGCAAGGGTAATATCAGTGTAGGAAAGGAAGAAACAGCGTCTGTGCCACCAGTAAGTACAGACAGTAATGTTAGTATAAATCCCCCGCACAGTCCCCGTGAGCCGGACAACTTTCTCATGGCTTCTGGAGGGAAATACTGTTGGAATGCTCAACCGGTGTCGCTCATTCAGCCGAGACAGAAACCTTCAACCGGTTTTCCCCATTATGTAGCGAGTCGGAGTTTGAGTCTGAGTCTTCTTAGTCTCTACTCCTCCCGATACGGGTCTGAGACTCCGAAGGCTCCCACCATTAGCTCTGACAAATTGAAAACCCTAGTCATTGGCGACTCCATTACCGCGCAGTATTAGACTTAAAACGAATCACCCAGCGATCATACACTGTTTACCAGGGGGCAGGGCTACTGCGTTAAGGCTAATCTAAAGATGGTGCTGGCTAAAGCTAAAACTGGCGAGTGTAGAGAGTATAGAGATATTGTTATCCACGTCGGCACCAACGATGTTAGGATGAAACAGTCAGAGGTCACCAAGTGCAACATAGCTTCAGCGTGTAAATCAGCTAGAAAGATGTGTCGGCATCGAGTAATTGTCTCTGGGCCCCCTCCCAGTTAGGGGAAGTGACGAGCTCTACAGCAGAGTCTCAGCACTCAATCGCTGGTTGAAAACTGTTTTCTGCCCCTCCCAAAAGATAACATTTGTGGATAATTGGCCCTCTTTCTGGGACTCACCCACAAACAGGATCAAGCCTGACCTGCTGAGGAGTGACGGACTCCATCCTAACTGGAGGGGTGCTCTCTCTTATCTACCAACATAGATAGGGCTCTAACTCCTCTAGCCCCACAGTGAAATAGGGTGCAGGCCAGGCAGCAGGCTGTTAGCTCAACCTGCCAGCTTAGTGGAGTCTGCCAATAGCATAGTCAGTGTAGTCAGCTCAGCCATACCCATTGAGACTGTGTCTGTGCCTCGACCTAGGTTGGGCAAAACTAAACATGGTGGTGTTCACCCTAGCAATCTTATTAGGATAAAGACCTCCTCCATTCCCTGCCATTATTGAAAGAGATCGTGATACCTCACATCTCAAAATAGGGTTACTTAATGTTAGATCCCTCACTTCAAAGGGCAGTCATAGTCAATGAACTAATCACTGATCATAATCTTGATGTGATTGGCCTGACTGAAACATGGCTTAAGCCTGATGAATTTGCTGTGTTAAATGAGGCCTCACCTCCTGGTTACACTAGTGACCATATTCCCCGTGCATCCCGCAAAGGCGGAGGTGTTGCTAACATTTACGATAGCAAATTTCAATTTACAAAAAAAAATGACGTTTTCATCTTTCGAGCTTCTAGTCATGAAATCTATGCAGCCTACTCAATCACTTTTTTATAGCTACTGTTTACAGGCCTCCTGGGCCATATACAGCGTTCCTCTCTGAGTTTCCTGAATTCCTATCAGACCTTGTAGTCATAGCAGATCATATTCTAATTTTTGGTGATTTTAATATTCACATGGAGAAGTCCACAGACCCACTCCAAAAGTCTTTCAGAGCCATTATCGACTCAGTGGGTTTTGTCCAACATGTCTCTGGACCTACTCACTGCCACAGTCATACTCTGGACCTAGTTTTGTCCCATGGAATAAATGTTGTAGATCTTAATGTTTTTCCACAAAATCCTGGACTATCGGACCACCATTTTATTACGTTTGCAATCGCAACAAATAATCTGCTCAGACCCCCAACCAAGGAGCATCAAAAGTCGTACTATAAATTCTCAGACAACACAAAAATTCATTGATGCCCTTCCAGACTCCTTCTGCCTACCCAAGGACGTCAGAGGACAAAAATCAGTTAACCACTTAACTGAGGAACTCAATTTAACCTTGCGCAATACCCTAGATGCAGTTGCACCCCTAAAAACGAAAAAACATTTGTCATAAGAAACTAGCTCCCTGGTATACAGAAAATACCCGAGCTTTGAAGCAAGCTTCCAGGAAATTGGAACGGAAATGGCGCCACACCAAACTGGAAGTCTTCCGACTAGCTTGGAAAGACAGTACCGTGCAGTACCGAAGAGCCCTCACTGCTGCTCGATCATCCTACTTTTCCAAATTAATCGAGGAAAATAAGAACAATCCAAAATTTATTTTTGATACTGTTGCAAAGCTAACTAAAAGCAGCATTCCCCAAGAGAGGATGGTTTTCACTTCAGCAGTGATAAATTCATGAACTTCTTTGAGGAAAAGATCATGACCATTAGAAAGCAAATTACGGACTCCTCTTTGAATCTGCGTATTCCTCCAGGGCTTAGCTGTCCTGGATCTGCACTGCTCTGCGAGGGCCTGGGATCGGGAGAGACACTTAAGTGTTTTAGTACTATATCTCTTGACACAATGATGAAAATAATCATGGCCTCTAAACCTTCAAGCTGCATACTGGATCCTATTCCTACTAAACTGCTGAAGGAGCTGCTTCCTGTGCTTGGCCCTCCTATGTTGAACATAATAAACAGCTCTCTATCCACCGGATGTGTACCAAACTCACTAAAAGTGGCAGTGATAAAGCCTCTCTTGAAAAAGCCAAACCTTGACCCGGAAAATATAAAAAACTATCGGCCTATATCGAATCTTCCATTCCTCTCAAAAATTTTAGAAAAAGCTGTTGCGCAGCAACTCACTGCCTTTCTGAAGACAAACAATGTATGCGAAATGCTTCAGTCTGGTTTTAGACCCCATCATAGCACTGAGACTGCACTTGTGAAGGTGGTAAATGACCTTTTAATGGCGTCAGACCGAGGCTCTGCATCTGTCCCTCGTGCTACTAGACCTTAGTGCTGCCTTTGACACCATCGATCACCACATTCTTTTGGAGAGACTGGAAACCCAAATTGGTCTACACGGACAAGTTCTGGCCTGGTTTAGATCCTACCTGTCGGAAAGATATCAGTTTGTCTCTGTGAATGGTCTGTCCTCCGACAAATCAACTGTACATTTCGGTGTTCCTCAAGGTTCCGTTTTAGGACCACTATTGTTTTCACTATATATTTTACCTCTTGGGGATGTTATTCGAAAACATAATGTTAACTTTCACTGCTATGCGGATGACACACAGCTGTACATTTCAATGAAGCATGGTGAAGCCCCAAAATTGCCTTTCGCTAGAAGCCTGTGTTTCAGACATAAGGAAGTGGATGGCTGAAAACTTTTTACTTTTAAACTCGGACAAAACAGAGATGCTTGTTCTAGGTCCCAAGAAACAAAGAGATCTTCTGTTAAATCTGACAATTCATCTTGATGGTTGTAAAGTCGTCTCAAATAAAACTGTGAAGGACCTAGGCGTTACTCTTGACCCTGATCTCTCTTTTGACGAACATATCAAGACTGTTTCAAGGACAGCTTTTTTCCATCTACGTAACATTGCAAAAATCAGAAATTTTCTGTCCAAAAATGATGCAGAAAAATTAATCCATGCATTTGTTACTTCTAGATTAGACTACTGCAATGCTCTATTTTCCGGCTACCCGGATAAAGCACTAAATAAACTTCAGTTAGTGCTAAATACGGCTGCTAGAATCCTGACTAGAACCAAGAAATTTGATCATATTACTCCAGTGCTAGCTTCCCTACACTGGCTTCCTGTTAAGGCAAGGGCTGATTTCAAGGTTTTACTGTTAACCTATAAAGCGTTACATGGGCTTGCTCTACCTATCTTTCCGAGTTGGTCCTGCCGTACATACCAATACGTACGCTACGGTCAGCAAGACGCAGGCCTCCTAATTGTCCCTAGAATTTCTAAGCAAACAGCGGGAGGCAGGGCTTTCTCCTATAGATCTCCATTTTTATGGAACAGTCTGCCTACCCATGTGAGAGACGCAGACTCGGTCTCAACCTTTAAGTCTTTACTGAAGACTTATCTCTTCAGTAGGTCATATGATTGAGTGTAGTCTGGCCCAGGAGTGTGAAGGTGAACGGAAAGGCTGGAGCAACGAACAGCCCTTGCTGTCTCTGCCGGGCCGGTTCCCCTCTCCACTGGGGTTCTCTGCCTCTAACCCTGTTGCAGGGGCTGAGTCACTGGCTTGCTGGTGCTCTTTCATGCCGTCCCTGGGAGGGGTGCGTCACTTGAGTGGGTTGAGTTACTGACGTGATCTTCCTGTCTGGGTTGGCGCCCCCCTTGGTTTGTGCTGTGGTGGAGACCTCTGTGGGCTATACTCGGCCTTGTCTCAGGATTGTAAGTTGGTGGTTGGGGATATCCCTCTAGTGGTGCGGGGGGCTGTGCTTTGGCGGAGTGGGTGGGGTTATATCCTTCCTGTTGGCCCTGTCCGGGGTTTCTTCGGATGGGGCCACAGTGTCTCCGGACCGCTCCTGTCTCAGCCTCCAGTATTTATGCTGCAGTAGTTTATGTGTCGGGGGGCTGGGGGTTAGTTGGTTATACCTGGAGTACTTCTCCTGTCTTATCCAGTGTCCTGTGTGAATTTAAGTATGCTCTCTCTAATTCTCTCGTTCTCTCTTTCTCTCTGAGAACCTGAGCCCTAGGACCATACGTCAGGACTACCGGGCATGATGACACCTTGCTGTCCCCAGTCCGCCTGGCCTTGCTGCTATTCCAGTTTCAACTGTTCTGCCTGCGGCTACGAAACCCCTACCTGTCCCAGACCTGCTGTTTTCAACTCTAAATGATCGGCTATGAAAAGCCAACTGAGAGACCTGAGCCCTAGGACCATACGTCGGGACTACCGGCCGTGGTGACTCCCTTGCTGTCCCCAGTCCGCCTGGCCTTGCTGCTATTCCAGTTTAAACTGTTCTGCCTGCGGTTATGGAACCCCTACCTGTCCCAGACCTGCTGTTTTAAACTCTAATGATCGGCTATGAAAAGCCAACTGAGATTTATTCCTGATTATTATTTGACCATGCTTGTCACTTATGAACATTTTTGAACATCTTGGCATGGTTCTGTTATAATCTCCACCCGGCACAGCCAGAAGAGGACTGGCCACCCCTCATAGCCTGGTTCCTCTCTAGGTTTCTTCCTAGGTTTTGCCTTTCTAGGGAGTTTTTCCTAGCCACCGTGCTTCTACACCTGCATTATTAGCTGTTTGGGGTTTTAGGCTGGGTTTCTGTACAGCACTTCGAGATATTAGCTGATGTAAGAAGGGCTATATAAAATAAAATTGATTGATTGATTGATTTAGCTGGAATGACATTTTCGTATCCTATATATTTGACTGTGATATGGTTATCTCACCTAGCTATCTTAAAATGAATGCTCTTACTGTAAGTCGATCTCTGGATAAGAGCATCTGCTAAATGACTAAAATGTCAAATGTAAATGTTAATTATGTCAAATGTAAATGTTTTACATACAGATCTCATTACTGTATTGAATTATTTATTTTTAACTTTCTTTTAAATGGTAATGTCAGAAATGTATAATTTGAACAGTTCTTTAATAAAAAATATAGTTATTTGTTACATTTGACTGTGTAAAAACTAGCAGTACTAATTATTTCCATGCTTGAAAAAAAGTCGGAAGAGGTATATATATTGATGAAATTTTTTGCACATGGGGAGGAACGGGAGAAGAGCTGTCAGACTTTATGGCATTACTCAATGACATTGACTCTAATCTAAAATGCACTTTTGAATGTGACACTTAACATGTTCATTACCTCGATATGTGGATTGAGAAATCAAACCCTGTACAAAAACCTCCCCACAACTCTGTGCAGGGCCAAAGCTGGAATAAACATGTCCAACTTTTCACAACAACCATAACATTATCTAATTGATTTTAATCTGATGAACAGTATGTCAAATAATGTTTTACTACTTATTAATAACTCTTTGATTAGTTTGGGCTTCCAGCTTTTGCTCTGTCAGGCATTTTGACCATGACAATGATTAAAGCAACTTGCTGAGGACAGTTTTATACACAGTAATTAAGTTCATTTTCCACCACCGTGGTTTTTGTTATGGCGTGTAACACTGTGAACGGCTACAAAAAAGACCCACTAGAGCAGGGGTGTCAAACGTCCGGCCTGCGGGCCGGATCAGGCCCGCAAACGGGTTTAAGCCCGGATCCGGCCCGCGAGCTGCAATTTTTCAATAAAAGAAACTGCTGTTCCAATTGTGTCCACTGGATGGCACAATAGCAATTGTGTTAAGCAAGCAAACTGTTTATACCGGGGCAGAGCAAATAGGTCAAGCAAGTGCAGCCAGTCCGGATGAGCTACTTTGTTTTGCCCGCGATATTTATTACGGCTTCTACTTTTAACATTATGTGCTTTGGCACCCTCATTGCCCCAATATGTCTCTGTCAAAAAAGAGAAAAGTGGACGCAGAGTGCAGAGTGTTCCAAGAAAAATTGTCATCCTTCTATTTATTCACGGAATTGAATGGGAAAGCTGTATGTTTGGTGTGTTCACAGCATGTTGCAGTGCTGAAAGAATATAACCTTCATCGCCACTATGTGAGTGTTCATGTTGACAAATATGACAACTTTCAAGGACAGCGGACAAGAGAGAAGGTGAATGAACTGTTGGCGGGTCTGAAGAAACAGCAGTCTGTGTTTACTCACAGCCGAGACATCAGTGACGCTGCAGTGAAAGCTAGCTACCTCATTGCTAATGAAATCGCAGTGGCTTCAAAACCATTTAGTGAGGGTGAATTTGTAAAAACATGCATGATGAAGGCAGCTGAGATTGTGTGCCCTGAAAAGCACCAGGCTTTTGCAAATATCAGCCTGACAAGAAACACAGTTGCAGACAGGATTTCCGATCTTTCAGTGGATTTGGACAGCCAGTTGAAGCAAAAAGTAAAGTAATTTATTGCGATTTCGGTTGCAATTGATGAAAGCACAGACATTACAGGTGTTGCACAACTGTCCATTTTCATCCGCAGAGTTGATGACACATTGACCGTCACCGAGGAGTTCGTGGAGTTGGTGCCGATGACAGATACAACGACAGCAGCTGATATTTTCACTGCACTCGTCAGCGCGCTGGACAGGGTCGGAGTGGACTGGTCCCGCGCTGTCAGCCTGGCTACAGATGGTGCGCCCTCAATGATCGGGAAAAAAGCAGGCGTTGTGACAAAATTCAGAGAGAAAGTGCAATCTGCAAATGGAGGACGTGATTTTTGGACTTTTCACAAACAGCTGCAAGGGTGCAACAAAGTTGCCACGCAGTATTATGACAGCATACGTTCTTTCAAGTTGAAGCTGTCATTGTGGGAGACGCAACTCGCCGGTGGTGATGCAGCTCACTTCCCCTGTCTGAAAAATGTGTGCGCGACCCAACATGTGGCAGACATGAAGCGGTTCAAAGATAAAATAACGGGACTGTTAAGGGAGTTTGAGCAACGCTTTCAGATTTTTGGTGAACTGGAGAAAGACTTCAACGTTTTTTGTTCGCCATTAACCATGAATCCCTCTGATCTGCCCGTCAGCATCCAACTTGAAATAATATACTTGCAGTGTGACTCGGATTTGAAGGGCAAATTTGCCGCAGCTGGCTTGGACACATTTTATCAGAATCTCTTGCCAGGTTACCCCAACTTGACAGCCCTCGCTGCAAAACTGTTGTGCATGTTTGGAACCACATATCTTTGTGAGCATGTTCTCTGTAATGAGCATAAATAAAACAAAGCTGCGCTCAAGGCTCACGCACAAGCACTTGAATCACATCCTGAAGTTGGTTGCCACTCAGGATGTGACGCCTGATATTGATGCGCTGGTGAAAGCTAAAAGATTCCAGGTATCAGGAGTCAAATAAACTATGCAACCCCACTTAAAGTGCTGCATGAGAAACCCTGATATAGTTCTGTGATCTGTGATATACTTCTGTGAATCACTGAGGCATTGTGTGTTTGTGTGTTGTTTGTCCTCAGAATTTCAAATAGCTTGAGGTGTTTTATGATTAATAGTGATGTTGTGCTTTTGGACACACTGTCCTCAGGCTCCAGCTTTATGTTTATATGTTTTTATGTTGATGTGCTATTGTTTTTAATTGATATTATTTTATTTGTATATTTAACCTATTCTTGACTCTGTGGTTCTTGCACTTGTTTGGGGAACAGGATTTCATTATTTGTATCTACATTTCTGCCTGAGAAATGACACCCTGATATAGTTCTGTGATCTGTGAAACAGTTCTGTGAATCACTGAGGCATTGTGTGTTTGTGTGTTCTTTTTCTTTAGAATTTTCAAATAAACTTGAGGTGTTTTATGATTAATAGTGATGTTGTGCTTGTACTATTTTGGACACACTGTCCTCAGGCTCCAGCTTTATGTTTTATGTTGATAGTATTAAAACAAAGAAAACAATCTGAAGTTGTTGTTTTTAAGTTATATATACCATGATTTTACCGGTCCGGCCCACTTGGGAATAGATTTTCCTCCATGTGGCCCCTGAGCTAAAATGAGTTTGACACCCCTGCACTAGAGCGAAAGAACACTTTGTATTGTTCACCACCACATATGCATTGAACTCGCGCAAAGTGGGAGACGCTGCCAAGAAACACTGGCATGTTTTATCATCAGACCCAGCTTTGCCAGCTGAATTTAAGAACCCACCACTTATTGTATATAGGAGAGGTCGCAATTTACGTGACAAATTGGTCCATGCCAACTGCCAGCCACAAAATAAAATGAGCCATGTTATTTTCCGCCCTCTTCTTAACAGTAGCTATAAATGCAGAGGCTGTGCACAGCGCTGCATTATGATTAAGTGCCGATATTTCTGCCACCCACATACAGGAAAACGGTTCCAAATAAATGACATTATTACGTGCTCCACCACCCATGTTATCTACATGATTAAATGCCCATGTGGGCTGTGTTATGCTGGTAAAACCTTTCGTTCTCTCAAACAGAGAATTAGTGAACATAAAAGTTCAATCAGGAGAAACCACAGGGATGATCCAGTCGCAGTACATTTTATTGACCAAAAATATGACATTTAATGATGCCCATGCATATTATGTTGTAAATGTGAACATGAACTAATGCCACCACTTCAGCCTACTCTGATGTTTTTTCTTGCTCTCTACCCAATGATTTATGAAAACTTACTTGATATGTGACGTCCTCATTGTGGTTTTACAGACGTGTTGAATACGTTTTATGTACACACTTTATTAGAATACCTATGAAATGCACATTGTTATATTTGGTAACACATGTTCATTTTCCCTCGAATCCAACCCCATTCGATGCATTGAACGGATGTTTGTAAAGCAATGTCTACACAAGGGTGCAGATTAAAAACACTCTGAGGAAAGCTCTGAGGAAGGCCTTGAGGCCGATACGTAAAGCTGAATAAAGAGCAGTGATACTAGCAAGAGCAGTGTGTGGGTTTCTTCTTGTTTCTCTACAGTGATTTATTAAAAATGTAGTTATTTGTTTCATTTGACTGTGTAAAAACTAGCAGTACTACTTATTTATCTGAGAGTATATACAGCGTTTTGCAAAAAAACATGATTATTTGTCTTTCTGAAATGAAACCATCAAGTGCTAGATATGAAACAAAAACATGTATGTCATTGAACAACACACTATCTCTTTCATAATTTCTTTAAACAATAAAAGCTAATTTTGAAAGTTTTAGAATGAAACTCTTCAAATACACTTTTAGATACCAGATGAAAGTAATTAATGTAAACTAAAATCAGTGATGGACCAAGGATAGATCCTTGAGAAACTCCCAAAATGTAATTATTATGTTCTGATTTAGAGCTGTTCTGTGATGACTGAAACAATGGAAGTGATAATAGTAATAAATACTGTACTGTAAATAAATGATAATCCAAAGTTGACTACATTTTGTATATCATTTTGACTGTTCATAATGCAGGTCAACACAGTTAATAACAGTCTTATCCTTTTATACCAACTCTCAGGGACGGCTTGTTCAATAGGGCGATATGGGCGACGCACTGCCAAACGGGAAAAGGAAGGGATTTTTTTTCTAATCAATTATATCACGGCAACAGCAGTTATCAGTGTTCACGTCTGATCTGCCAGCCACTAAATGTCAAATCAGGCTAAAGTCGTGCTTCAAATGGCCCCGCCCGTTTTTGGGGCGATTTCAGTCAAGTTGAAAATCGCCCAGAAGTCTCTCATAGCCTGTCATGTAAAATCTATTTTTTCTCATTTCAAAGCTTTCAATACATTCTCTATGGGTGTCTGTGGGCTTGCACTTACGCGCTTTCGTCATACGTGACGTAACGTTGAACGTAACTAAGACAATGGCGGCTATCAGCGTCTCTGTTGCGACCTGCAGTGCGGCGTTATTTTATGTTTTTAATTTGTAGACTTAGTTTACAAACATTCTGCCAACCATGGATTTCCAGTGGTTGGTTTTGGACTGATCTTGTTGATCGTGTACATACCCTTCTGAACGGACTAAATAATGAAAACGCTGCTGGCAGCTGAATCCCAATACAGCTGGGAGACTTGGCTGGATGAGTCCCGGACAGAGAAGTGGAGCCGGCCACCTTCACCCTGGTCAGAGCGGACCGCGATCCTGGTAAGAGAGCGACTCTGTACCCCGACATTGAACTGCTTTCTGTGTCATTGCGACCTTACTATCAATTCAATTCCATTTAAGGGCTTTATTGGCATGGGAAACGTGTGTTAACATTGCCAAAGCAAGGGAAGTAGATAGTAAACAAAAGTGAAATAAACAATAAATATTAACAGTAAACATTACACTCAGAAGTTTCAAAAGAATAAAGACATTTCAAATGTCATATTATGTATATATACAGTGTTGTTACAATGTGCAAATAGTTAAAGTACAAATGGGAAAATAAATAAACATAAATATGGGTTGTATTTACAATGGTGTTTGTTCTTCACTGGTTGCCCTTTTCTTGTGGCAACAGGTCACAAATCTTGCAGCTGTGATGGCACACTGTGGTTTTTCACCCAGTAGATAAGGGAGTTTATCAAAATTGGGTTTGTTTTCGAATTCTTTGTGGATCGCTGTAATCTGAGGGAAATATGTGTCTCTAATATGGTCATACATTTGGCAGGAGGTTAGGAAGTGCAGCTCAGTTTCCACCTCATTTTGTGGGCAGTGTGCACATAGCCTGTCTTCTCTTGAGAGCCAGGTCTGCCTACGGCGGCCTTTCTCAATAGCAAGGCTATGGTCACTGAGTCTGTACATAGTCAAAGCTTTCCTTAAGTTTGGGTCAGTCACAGTGGTCAGGTATTCTGCCACTGTGTACTCTCTGTTTAGGGCCAAATAGCATTCTAGTTTGCTCTGTTTTTTTGTTTGTTCTTTCCAATGTGTCAAGTAATTCTCTTTTTGTTTTCTCATGATTTGGTTGGGTCTAATTGTGTTGTTGTTGTTGTTGTTGTTGTTGTTGTCCTGGGGCTGTGTGGGGTCTGTTTGTGTTTGTGAACAGAGGCCCAGGACAAGCTTACTTAGGGGACTCTTCTCCAAGTTCATCTCTCTGTAGGTGATGGCTTTGTTATGGAAGGTTTGGGAATCGCTTCCTTTTAAGTGGTTACTATCTGCCCCGTGAGTTCCCCCAATTGTTTGTTACCGTTGTGTACTGTTGATAATCACAAGTTTACTGGAGAACTGAGACCAAGTAGAGACTTTGGACAGGGTGGATATGGTATAATAAAGGCAGTTTATTCAGAGGTAAAGATATCTGGAATCGCGTGCACGGACTCGTGCACGTGTGTAGGTCACCTAAATCATCAGAAAAATTGCCCCTCCTGAGAATTTTTTCAGGAGCCGCCACTGCCAACTCTATATGCAAAGGAGCCTAACACACCACCTCTCTCTCTGAATAAAAAGTGACTGTCTGTCTCAGAGTCAGTTGGAGTAGAGAAGAGCTCCCAACAGTTCAGTTTCAGCACAAACCATGTTCCCTGCATCTCTGCTGCTGCTCCTGCTGGCATCCGCCTCCCATGAGTCTCTTGGGATTTGGGGGAAGGAATGGGTTGATGATCAATAAAATATACTAAGAAAATATATTTTTAACATTAGCCTTAACACTCATACTAATTACCATATGACTAATTATGTTTTTTTCCACCATAGAAAGCAATGGAGTGGATCTCCCATACATGCGATAATGGAGATATCTACAAAAATTATGCACTGAAAAACAAGTTCAGTATTTCAAGAGATGCCTCCAGCAACTCTGTGTCTTTCCAAGGGCAGAGCCTGCAACCTGAAGAAACAGCTGTGTATTACTGTGCTCGCTACCCTCCACAGTGATACAAACCAGCACCAGACCTGTATAAATACCCATGTACCCATTGGAGAATGGTGCAAGCACAACACCAAGATATCAAGATATTTCAGATTAATGCTCATTCTCAAAAACGGTTAAATTATAATTTGATAAGTTAACCTTACAAAAATCGTTAAAACAATACATCATTAATAGCTTAAAAGAAATGTAAACCCAAATAAAAATGCTGAACGTTGTGTTCCCGTGTTGCTGATTTTCAACATATCATACTATAGCCATTATTTATAGTCAACACATCCTACAAAAGCCATTATATATAGTCAACACATCCTTCTAAAGCCATTATATATAGTCAACACATCCTACCAAAGCCATTATATATAGTCAACACATCATACTAAAGCCATTATATATAGTCAACACATCATACTACAGCCATAATATATAGTCAACACATTATACTAAAGCCATTATATATAGTCAACACATCATACTAAAGCTATTATATATAGTCAACACATCATACTAAAGCCATTATATAGTTGAAGTCGGAATTTTACATACACCTTAGCCAAATACATTTAAACTCAGTTTTTCACAATTCCTGACATTTAATCTCAGTAAAAATTCACTGTCTAAGGTCAGTTATGATCACCACTTTATTTTCAGTGGTGAAATGTCAGAATAATAGTAGAGAGAATGATTTATTTCATCTTTTATTTATTTCATCAGATTCCCGGTGGGTCAGAAATGTATATACACTCAATTAGTATTTGGTAGCATTGTCTTTAAATTGTTTAACTTGCTGTCTCTGCCAGGCCGGTTCCCCTCTCTCCACTGGGATTCTCTGCCTCTAACCCTGTTACAGGGGCTGAGTCACTGGCTTGCTGGTGCTCTTTCATGCCGTCCCTGGGAGGGGTGCGTCACTTGAGTGGGTTGAGTTACTGACGTGATCTTCCTGTCTGGGTTGGCTCCCCCCCCCTTGGTTTGTGCTGTGGTGGAGACCTTTGTGGGCTATACTCGGCCTTGTCTCAGGATTGTAAGTTGGTGGTTGAGGATATCCCTCTAGTGGTGCGGGGGCTGTGCTTTGGCAAAGTGGGTGGGGTTATATCCTTCCTGTTTGGCCCTGTCCGGGGGTTTCTTCGGATGGGGCCACAGTGTCTCCGGACCGCTCCTGTCTCAGCCTCCAGTATTTATGCTGCAGTAGTTTATGTGTCGGGGGCTGGGGGTCAGTTGGTTATACCTGGAGTACTTCTCCTGTCTTATCCAGTGTCCTGTGTGAATTTAAGTATGCTCTCTCTAATTCTCTCGTTCTCTCTTTCTCTCTGAGAACCTGAGCCCTAGGACCATACGTCAGGACTACCGGGCATGCTGACACCTTGCTGTCCCCAGTCCGCCTGGCCTTGCTGCTATTCCAGTTTCAACTGTTCTGCCTGCGGTTACGAAACCCCTACCTGTCCCAGACCTGCTGTTTTCAACTCTTAATGATCGGATATGAATTGCCAACTGAGAGACCTGAGCCCTAGGACCATACGTCGGGACTACCGGCCGTGGTGACTCCTTGCTGTCCCCAGTCCGCCTGGCCTTGCTGCTATTCCAGTTTCAACTGTTCTGCCTGCGGTTATGGAACCCCTACCTGTCCCAGACCTGCTGTTTTCAACTCTTAATGATCGGCTATGAAAAGCCAACTGAGATTTATTCCTGATTATTATTTGACCATGCTTGTCACTTATGAACATTTTTGAACATCTTGGCATGGTTCTGTTATAATCTCCACCCGGCACAGCCAGAAGAGGACTGGCCACCCCTCATAGCCTGGTTCCTCTCTAGGTTTCTTCCTAGGTTTTGGCCTTTCTAGGGAGTTTTTCCTAGCCACCGTGCTTCTACACCTGCATTACTAGCTGTTTGGGGTTTTAGGCTGGGTTTCTGTACAGCACTTCGAGATATCAGCTGATGTATGAAGGGCTATATAAAATAAAATTGATTGATTGATTGATTTAACTTGGATCAAATGTTTCAGGTAGCCTTCCACAAGCTTCCCACAATAAGTTGGGTGAATTTTGGCCCATTTCTCCTGACAGAGCTGGTGTAACTGAGTCAGGTTTGTAGGCCTCCTTGCTCGCACACGCTTGTTCAGTTCTGCCCACAAATGTTCTATAGGATTGAGGTCAGGACTTTGTGATGGCCACTCAAATACCTTGACTTTGTTGTCCTTAAGCCATTTTGCCACAACTTTAGAAGTATGCTTGGGGTCATTGTCCATTTGGAAGACCCATTTGCGACCAAGCTTTAACTTCCTGACTGATGTCTTGAGATGTTATTTCAATATATCCACATAATTTTCCTTCCTCATGATGCCATCTATTTTGTGAAGTGCACCAGACCCTCCTGCAGCAAAGCACATCCACAGCATGATGCTGCCACCACTGTGCTTCACTTTTGCGATGGTGTTCTTCGGCTTGCAAGTGACCCCCTTTTTCCTCCAAACATAACGATGGTCATTATGGCCAAATAGTTCTATTTTTGTTTCATTAGACCAGAGGACATTTCTCCAAAATGTATGATCTTTGTCCCCATGTGCAGTTGCAAACCGTAGTCTGGCTTTTTTATTGCGGTTTGGGTGCAGTGGCTTCTTCCTTGCTGAGCGGCCTTTCAGGTTATGTCGATATAGGACTCGTTTTACTGTGGATATAGATACTTTTGTACCTGTTTCCTCCAGCATCTTCGCAAGGTCCTTTGCTATTGTTCTGGGATTGATTTGCACTTTCGCACCAAAGTACGTTAATCTCTAGGAGACAGAACGTGTCTCCTTCCTGAGCGGTATGGCGGCTGCGTGGTCCCATGGTATTTATACTTGCGTACTATTGTTTGTACAGATGAACGTGGCACCTTCAGGCGTTTGGAAATTGCTCCCAAGGATGAACCAGACTTGTGGAGGTCTACAATTTTTTTTCTGAGGACTTGGCTGATTTCTTTTGATTTTCCCAAGATGTCAAGCAAAGAGGCACCGAGTTTGAAGGTAGGCCTTGAAATACATCGACAGGTACACCTCCAATTTACTCAAATTATGTCAATTAGCTTATCAGAAGCTTCTAAAGCCATGACATAATTTTCTGGAATTTTCCAAGCTGTTTAAAGTCACAGTAAACTTACTGTATGTAAACTTCTGACCCACTGGAATTGTGATATAGTGAATTATAAGTGAAATAATCTGTCTGTAAACAATTGTTGGAAAAATTACTTGTGTCATACACAAAGTAGATGTCCTAACCGATTTGCCAAAACTATAGTTTGTTAACAAGAAATTTGTGGAGTGATTGAAAAACAAGTTTTATTGACTCCAACCTAAGTGTATGTAAACTTCCGACTTCAACTGTATATAGTCAACACATCATACTAAAGCCATTATATATAGTCAACACATCATATTAAAGCCATTATATATAGTCAACACATCATACTAAAGCCATTATATATAGTCAACACATCATACTAAAGCTATTATATATAGTCAACACATCATACTAAAGCGATTATAAATAGTCAACACATCATACTAAAGCCATTATATATAGTCAACACATCATACTAAAGCCATTATTTATAGTCAACACATCATACTAAAGCCATTATATATAGTCAACACATCATACTAAAGCCATTATATATAGTCAACACATCATACTAAAGCCATTACATATAGTCAACGCATCATGCTAAAGCCATTATATATAGTCAGCACATCATACTAAAGCCATTATATGTAGTCAACACGTCTCATTAGTAAAATCTGAACTACAGAGAGCAGAGCAAAGGACAGGGAGGAGAGAATCAAGGAATAGAGCAGATCTCTCCCTGTCAGGATATTTAAGCCTCTAGAGGGCGGTCTATGCAAAGTCTCCCTCCCATTCATCCCTTTATAATCAGACACAGATCTGGCCTTCTCATTGTAGGCTGCTTGGACTGATATTACAACATTACAAGTCCTGTACTAACTAACACTGAACAATGGAGCTTATGACTGTCTGGAGTTTAGTTGTCATGGTGATGTCCATACACTATAAGTAAAGCATTACATAGTGACTGAAGAATGTGTGAGTATCATGGTTAAACTCAAAATGTCTGTTAATACCAGATCTTCAACTGAGAGTCAACATTTTTGTTTTGCAGGTGTTTTCTGTGATGAGATGGATCAGTCACCTTCTCAGGTGAAAAGACCTGGAGACACTGTTAAATTGTCCTGTAAAGTCTCTGGGTTTGATATGACAAGCTTCTACATGCACTGGATAAGGCAGAAACCAGGCAAAGCACTGGAGTGGATTGGGAGAGTTAACTCTGGTTCAACAGATGCTCCAGTCTACTCCGACTCCCTGAAAGGCCAATTCACCCTGACTGAGGACGTCTCCACAAGCTCACAGTTCTTAGAGGCCAAGAGTCTGAGATCAGAGGACTCTGCTGTTTATTATTGTGCTCGAGAGACACACTGATTGAAGCTGGTGAAGCAGATGTACAGAAACCCACACCCCACCTAACAACATGGCACGCTGGAGTACTACTTCCTCTCTTTGTGTCACACTAGAATAGTACTGGGTATCATTACTGTAAATAATACATCAACAATATCACAAAATTACTACACAATAAAAGACTCCAGCCTGTAACATTCAAACTACACAATCAAACAATCTCTTGCCCAGTCTGGTCAAGCTTTCTTCTTGTCACACAAACAAGTAATTAACAAAGTATTCAGAACATATGAATCTGTTCCCCATCTCTGAATTCTCTATTTAATCTCTGTGTGATCTTCCCACCCTGTGAGGAGGAGTCAATGCAAAACTCTGACCTCTTCCATCACTACTTATCTCACTGCAGAGTAGAGGAGAGGGACTGAAGCTCTGACTAGTAGACTGAGTGATAGACATTGACAATAGTCTAACATGTTTAACAAAAATTACATAATAGGGCTACTGCTACTGATTATAGGACTGTCAGGTAAACACTTTGTTTTTACTTTCAACAGATGGTTGTGTGTCCTTAAAAGCTTTTCTTCAAGTTTTAAATGCTCTCTTTTTATCAACAGGTATTCATGGTCAGACGCTAACTGAGTCTGGACCTGTGGTTAAAAAGACTGAAGAATCACACCAACTGACGTGTACATATGATGGAATCTCAAACGATAACGCTGCCATTGGCTGGATCAGACAGGCTCCTGGGAAAGGAGTGGGTTGCTCATATTTCCGCTCCAAGTGGTAGTACTATCTCCTACTCCCAGTCTGTTAAGAATCGGTTCACCATCTCCAGAGACAACAGCAAACAGCAGGTGTATCTCCAGATGAACAGTCTGAAGACTGAAGACTCTGCTGTTTACTATTGTGCCAGAGACACAGTGACACAGGAGGCTGCAGCACCGTAGAAAAACTGATCAAGCACTTCTCTCACTGGCAGAGTCAAATTTGATGTGAGACAGACAAACTAAGGATCCAGCATAAATTCCAAGTTTATTGAAAGCATTCCATTCCTCATCAAGCTCAATGCAGCTTAATCCACTCCTCTGGCCATGTGCTGTTAGTCAGTACACATATATCTTCTTGATGACATCTTATTTACATTCAGCGGTATATCAGCATAATCCAATTCAGAGTTTGATTTACTGGTAGGGATTAATGTCCTCACTAAGCATAATGAAATATAGAAGCATAATTGTGGTAGCACACTTTATCTGTTAACTAAAAACAGTAATGGGCCTTGTATATATTATATCTTTGGGGGACACCAATAGTTAGATTCTCACCATCTGTGCCTTCTGTGCAGTTCTCAAAGCATCAATGATAATGATAATAATAACATACTGTAAACAATGAGCAGAACCATTCATAATGCAAGTCAATGCATCCTATAACAGATAATTGTATTATTATGATAAATAACTGTTCTCCTCAACATGTCACTGTGATATTAGTATTTTATATAACTGTACTTCTCCTTTAATCCTAAATCTCAGACTTTGATTCAAAGCAATTCCCCTGTTTTTATATAAAAAGGAGTCCCTCTCTCGTTCACTCAGATGGAGTGAATAAGTATCAGTTCAGCTTCCTCACAAACCATGTTCCCTCCATATCTGCTGCTGTTGCTGCTGCGGGCAGCTCCCTTTCAGGCATTAGGTGATTTAATGCAAAACATAGGATGCTATTTCTTGAAGAAATATTACTATAACATAATCAAACTGTATCAATTTATCATGTATCTAATGTTAGACCATTTCCAAACATCTAGATTTCCCCCCCACAGGTGTGCAAGGTATTGTTGACCCAGATCTCACCCAGCCAAGCTAAATGGTTGTAACGCCCAGAGAATCTTTGAGTATCACCTGTAAGGTCTCTGGCTGTTCTATCAGTGATGACAGCTATACCACAGACTGGATTAGACATCCTGTAGATAAAGCTATGGAATGGTTCAGATGGAAACTGCAAAGATAGTTTGAAAAGCAGGTTCAGCATCTCCAAAGATGGTTCCAACAACATAGTGACTTTAAAAGGGCAGAGAATTCAAACTGAAGACACAGCTGTGTATTACTGTGTCAGATATAATGACACAGAGTGGTGTGAAGCAAAGCATGACCTGTACAAAAACAACAAAATGTCTGTCGCATGTAACCATCGTTCCCTAAGGATTACCCAGTTCATATTGTCACAGTCAAAATGGACACTTCCTGGGAATGTGAGATAAACTGTCTGAAAAGCTTTATACATAACTAGTACATCTATATGCAGTCATAATTAAATCATGAATAACATACTTGTACGTGTAAGTTCAAAACGGTTGAATGTTTATAAGCAGGTTATAAGCAGATAAAAAAAAAAAAAAGTGATACTAAGTTTTTTATTTTATTAGTTATTTTAGTGATAGAAATTATGAACATCCAATTGCACCAAAGGAGCTGGAGCTAGTATTAAACAGAAAGGTTAAACCATTCATAATGATGCTGACTGAATAACTGTCACACCCGGGCTCTGGGACTCTATATGTTGAGCCAGGGTGTGGTCATTCTATGTGGTGTATTTCTATGTTGGTAGTTCTTGTTTGTGTATTTCTATGTTGGCCTGAGTGGCTCCCAATCAGAGGCAACGAGTGTCAGCTGTCGTTGGTTGTCTCTGATTGGGAGCCATATTTAAACTGTCTGTTTTCCCTTTGTGTTTGTGGGATCTTGTTTCCGTTTGGTTTGTTTCCTTGTTGGTTATGTTTAACCGTAGGACTGCACGTTTCGTTTTGTTGTTTTGTATCGTGTGTGCACTTTAATTAAATAAAGTGAAGTATGTTCGCAACTAACGCTGCGCATTGGTCTACTCCATACGACGATCGTGACAGAAGATCCCACCATACAAGGACCAAGCAGCGTGTCCAGGAGCAGGCAGCCTGGACGTGGGAGCAGATCTTGGACGGGCAGGGGTCCTGGACCTGGGAGGAAATCCTGGTCGGGATGGATCGCCGGCCATGGAGTGAGACGGTAGAGGCGCGACGGAGAGAGGAGCAACGGCGTAATCAGTGTCGTCGTCAGACGGAGGAGAGGCAACACCTAAAAATGTTTAGGGGGGGGGCACAGGGCATGGACGACGGGGCTGATGGAGGCAGACAAGGGGCGAATTCAGAAGGCCACCAGGTTACGGGGGTCACTGGTCAAAGAAGGGAAGGAAGGTGTAGAGGCACGGCGAGAGGTACTGGGGTGTGTTACCAGTCCGGTCCGGCCCGTTCCAGATCCCGGTGTAGGGCCAGTGGTGTGTGTCCCCAGTACGGTCCGGTATGTTCCTGCCCCTCGCACCAAGTGTACGGTGCGCGTCGCCAGCCCGGCCCGGCCTGTTCCTGCCCCTCGCACCAAGCCTACGGTGCGCGTCGCCAGCCCAGCCCGGCCTGTTCCTGTTCCCCGCACCAAGTCTACGGTGTGCGTCGCCAGCCCGGCTCGGCCTGTTCCTGCCACTCGCACCAAGCCTACGGTGCACGTCGCCAGCCCAGCCCGGCCTGTTCCTGTTCCCCACACCAAGTCTACTGTGTGCGTCGCCAGCCCGGCTCGGCCTGTTCCTGCCACTCGCACCAAGTCTACGGTGCGCGTCGCCAGCCCGACCCGGCCTGTTCCTGCCACTCGCACCAAGCCTACGGTGCGCGTCGCCAGCCCGGCCCGGCCTGTTCCTGCCCCTCGCACCAAGTGTACGGTGCGCGTCGCCAGCCCGGCCCGGCCTGTTCCTGCCCCTCGCACCAAGTATACGGTGCGCGTCTCCAGCCCGGCCCGGCCTGTTCCTGCCCATCGCACCAAGTATACGGTGCGCGTCACCAGCCCGGCCCGGCATGTTCCTGCCACTCGCACCAACCTACGGTGCGCGTCGCCAGCCCGGCCCGGCCTGTTCCTGCTACTCGCACCAAGCCAGGGGTGCGAGTCGTCAGCCTGGTAAGGCCCGTTCCTGCTCCACGCACCAAGCCAGGGGTGCGAGTCGTCAGCCTGGTCCAGCCCGTTCCGGCTACTCGCACCAAGCCAGGGGTGTGAGTCGTCAGTCCGGTGAGGCCCGTTGCTGCTCCACGCACCAAGCCAGGGGTGCGAGTCGTCAGTCCGGTAAGGCCCGTTCCTGCTCTACCCACCAAGCCAGGGGTGCGTATCGTCAGCCCGGTCCGGCCCGTTGCTGCTCCACGCACCAAGCCAGGGGTGCGCATCGTCAGCCCGGTACGGTCCGTTCCTGCCTCACTCACCAAGCCAGGGGTGCGTGTCGTCAGTCCGGCACAACCCGTGCCTGGTTCACCGGTGCCTAATCAGGTACCGGTCAGCTGCTCCACAACGGAGCTGAAGCTATCCGCTCCTACTATGTCCAGTTCAGCTTCAGCCAGCGGGGCCAGATTGGACCAGGGGCGCTATGGGGGGATGATTGGAGGGTGGTGGGCAAGCCCGGAGCCAGAACCGCCGCCGAGGAGGAATGCCCACCCAGCCCTCCCCTGTTTGGTTATAGTTGAGGCGCGGTCGCAGTCCGCGCCTTTAGGGGGGGGTACTGTCACACCCGGGCTCTGGGACTCTATATGTTGAGCCAGGGTGTGGTCATTCTATGTGGTGTATTTCTATGTTGGGAGTTCTTGTTTGTGTATTTCTATGTTGGCCTGAGTGGCTCCCAATCAGAGGCAACGAGTGTCAGCTGTCGTTGGTTGTCTCTGATTGGGAGCCATATTTAAACTGTCTGTTTTCCCTTTGTGTTTGTGGGATCTTGTTTCCATTTGGTTTGTTTCCTTGTTGGTTATGTTTAACCGTAGGACTGCACGTTTCGTTTTGTTGTTTTGTATCGTGTGTGCACTTTAATTAAATAAAGTGAAGTATGTTCGCAACTAACGCTGCGCATTGGTCTACTCCATACGACGATCGTGACAATAACAACTATTAAAGGTTAAACTATTCATAATGATGCTGACTGAATAACAACTATTAAAGGTTAAACTATTCATAATGATGATGACTAAATAACAACAATTAAATGTTAAACCATTCATAATGATGCTGACTAAATAATAACTATTAAAGTTTAAACCATTCATAATGATGCTGACTAAATAATAACTATTAAAGGTTAAACCATTCATAATGATGTTGACTAAATAACAAATATTAAAGGTTCAACCATTCATAATGCTGCTGACTAAATGACAACTATTAAAGGTTAAACAACTCATAATGATGCTGACAAAAGTACAATTATTAAAGGTTACACCATTCATAATGATGCTGACTAAATAACAACTATTATTAAAGGTTAAACCATTCATACTAATACTGAATAAATAACAATTATTAATAAACGTTAAACCATTCATAAGACAGCTGATGTTCTGAAAGAGCTGCAAAATCTGGACCCCTACAAATCATCTGGGCTAGACAATCTGGACCCTTTCTTTCTAAAAATAGCCACCGAAATTGTCGCAACCCCTATTACTAGCCTGTTCAACCTCTCTTTCGTAACGTCTGAGATCCCCAGAGATTGGAAAGCTGCCGCGGTCATCCCCTCTTCAAAGGGGGTGACACTCTACATCCAAACTGTTACAGACCTATATCCATCCTGCCCTGCCTTTTGAAAGTTTTTGAAAGCCAAGTTAACAAACAGATCACAGACCATTTCGAATCCCACTGTACCTTCTCCGCTATGCAATCCGGTTTCCGAGCTGGTCATGGGTGCACCTTAGCCACGCTCAAGGTCCTAAACGATATTATAACCGCGATCGATAATAGACAGTACTGTGCAGCCGTCTTCATCGACCTGGCCAAGGCTTTCGACTCTGTCAACCACCGCATTCTTATTGGCAGACTGAATAGCCTTGGTTTCTCAAATGACTGCCTTGCCTGGTTCACCAACTACTTCTCAGATAGAGTTCAATGTGTCAAATCGGAGGGCCTGTTGTATTGACCTATGGCAGTCTTTACGGGGGTGTCACAGGGTTCAATTCTTGGGCCGACTCTTATCTCCGTGTATATCAATGATGTCGCTCTTGCTAATGGTGACTGTCAGATCCACCTCTACGCAGACGATACCATTTTGTATACATCTGGCCCTTCATTGGACACTGTGTTAACAAACCTCCAAACGAGCTTCAATGCCATACAACACTCCTTCCGTAGCCTCCAACTGCTCTTAAACACTAGTAAAACAAAATACATGCTCTTCAATCGAACGCTGCTGGCACCCGCCCACCCGACTAGAATCACTACTCTCGACGGGTCTGACCTAGAGTATGTGGACAACTACAAATACCTAGGTGTCTGGTTAGACTGTAAACTCTCCTTCCAGACTCACATTAAGCATCTCCAATCAAAAGTTAATCTAGAATCGGCTTCCTATTTTGCAACAAAGCCTCCTTCACTCATGCTGCCAAACATGCCCTCGTAAAACTGACTATCCTACCGATCCTTGACTTCGGCGATGTCATTTACAAAATAGCCTCCAACACTCTACTCAGCAAATTGGATGTAGTCTATCACAGTGCCATCCGTTTTTCCACCAAAGCCCCATATACTACCCACCACTGTGACCTGTACACTCTTGTTGGCTGGCCTTCACTACATATTCGTCGCCAAACCCACTGGCTCCAGGCCATCTATAATTTACTGCTAGGCAAATCTCTTCCTTATCTTAGCTCATTGGTCACCATAGCAACACCCACCTGTAGTATGCGCTCCAGCAGGTATATCTCACTGGTCATCCCCAAAGCCAACACCTCCTTTGGCCGCCATTCCTTCCAGTTCTCTGCTGCCAATGACTGGAACGAACTGCAAAAATCTCTGAAGCTGGAGACTCTTATCTCCCTCACTAACTTTAAGCATCAGTTGTCAGAGCACCCTACCGATCACTGCACCTGTACACAGCCCTTCTGAAATTAGCCCACCCAACTACCTCATCCCCATATTGTTATTTATTTTGCTCATTTGCACCCCAGTATCTCTATTTGCACATCATCTCTTGCACATCTATCATTCCAGTGTTAATACTAATTGTAATTATTTTGCACTATGGCCTATTTATTGCCTTACCTCCATAACTTGCTACATTTGCACGCACTGTATATATATTTTCTGTTGTATTTTTGACTTTATGTTTTGTTTTACCCCATATGTAACTCTGTGTTGTTGTTTTTATCGCACTGCTTTGCTTTATCTTGGCCAGGTCGCAGTTGTAAATGAGAACTTGTTCTCAACTGGCTTACCTGGTTAAATAAAAAATGCTGACTAAATAACAATTATTAATAAAGGTTAAACTATTCATACTAATGCTGACTAAATAACAATTATTTTGAGTGTGTTGAAAACGAAGACATTATAAACCTTATTATAAGAGAGGCTCATACTTGTTTATAGCAGTTATAAAGCATTGTACCTGGAGGATTTAGGTAACATTTTCTAATTATAAAGATGAATTAAACCATGTTATAATATATACTACTTTACAAAACAGTTAACTGACGATTAGAATATTCCAAAATATTTGAAGAAATAATAGATATGTGTGTTATTACCTATCCACAACCATCTGAATGTGTTGCTATCCTCATAGAGCAGGTGTGTGGTACTGGTGGGAGGTTTTTGTTATGGTGTGTATCACTGTGACTATACGGGGGCCACAGTGATATTACGCCGTACAAAAACCCCTTTTATCCTCTGTGGACACATCAACACTGAACAGGTCAAATAAAGACCCTCCACGACAATGGTACCAATGTAAACCTAATGAAACCTCACCATAAACATGATTTGGCCATAGCCATGATATTGGAGTTTGTACTGTGACATAAATCCATACATTTGCAAACAACTGTCACAAACTGACAATGGATACACCTTTAGTCACAAACAATAATAACAAACATTGAAGATTAATCCACCAACTCATAGAGAATATAATACTGTAAGAATCTGTAGTAATGCTACAATGTATAGTTTTAGCCATGGTTATATGTTTCTTATACCTGACTGAGAGCAGACAGAGTCATATGGAATCCCTATGGAGATGTGAAGGAGGTGTTTTTGTGCTGGGGTATATCACTGTGATATGGGGTTTGGGTTTACAGTGAAATGAGGCTGTACAAAAACCTTGGAGACAAAACCTGCATTATATCTGCCTGAGGATTGGGACAATGGGGAGAAACCATACAATATTCTTCTAATGATCGTCTGATATTGTTATAATCCATTGTAAATTGTTTTACATTTTTTAAAGTATGTTTTGATGGAGTGATGGCATGACATGGACCTGAGCATCAGTTTTTAAAAGGTATACAAAACTGAATTCACAACATCTGTACTCAAGAAATCAAGTGTATGATCCTATTGTTATATTGCATTATATTTCAATGTCTGTTGGATTCAGTATCATGACTTTAAACCTGCCTATTGAGGTGCAGGGTTTTTGTACAGGCAATGAATGGAGACATAGCACTGTGATGCTTTTGACTACTGGGGTAAAGGGACACAAGTCACAGTCTCAACAGGTAAGCAAACTTTTATTTATTACATCTATCAAATGTTTAATTTTCCCATTCTATTTTATGTGTAGAAAGAACATATTTTGTACTTTGCATTTTTCAGATGTAAAATGCCATTGAATAGACCTGTTCATAGTCCAGTAAAGAAATGGTTTACCTAAATTTGCTTATTTCCTTGAAAGTCAAATAGTTCCTCAATTTCTTGGTTCTGCTGTTGTAGAATAATGCAGAAGTTTGTTTCCTAAAGGTTTATAAATAGAAAACCTTTCGTTCCTCAGAAAAAACATTATAGTCTAAGAGAAAATGATCCATATTGTGGAAATATATTGTTGACCAAGTGTGACTATGTTAGAATGTTGTATCTATTTAGATAATTTTTTTACAAACCAAATTACTTTGGTTTAGTGATGAAGTTATCAAGATTAGTTGAAACTGATTGCTGTAAAGAGGGTCGTTTTTGTATTGCTTGGCATAGGCCCTTGTCACACTGTGTTCAGCTACTTTGACTATTGGGGGAAAGGAACAATGGTCAGAGTATCATCAGGTAATACATAGTTTTTTTGTCTTTTTTTATGCAGTAAGATTTATATAGTTTGTAGATAAATCATTGTTTTATGGAGGAAAGTTAAAATTATGACTTGGATACTGATGTTAGTGTAGTACACCTAGGTAGGGCAGTATTGTTTGTTCATCTCCTCACATACTTCTTTCACTGTTTGCGATTGGTGTTTAATTGGTTAATTATGTAGGCTTTGCTTTATGTCGAAAATGACCCTATGAAAATGAAAATGTAGGAGTCAAACACACAAACCAATTAAAGGGTATGATAATATGAGCAGAGTTAATCTTATCCTATATTGAATTGAGTGTTAATTGGCATCACCATAATCCATATAAATCATTTAATTAAAATTATTTTAATTAATTGGTACTAGAGGTAACAGCATGTTTTATTTTATGGTTGTTTTCACTGGTAAATGTGTCTGCAATTGAATGTGTTAATGTGTACTTAATTGGGCCTTCCTGTATTATACCTTTTCAAAAATGTTTTTTCTATTCTACTGAGATAGTTACTGTATGTTCGTATTCTTGTCTTTTATTATTTCTTATTGTTGTTGCATTGTTGAGAAGGAACCTGCAAGTAAGCATTACGTTAGACGGTGCATACCATGTGTATCCTGTACATACAACTAATAGAATATTAAACTTAGTGGTAGTTATATCTTAAAGAATAGAAGACAACCAACTACGTAGAACTAAATGGTGCCTTATAGTGCAAGATTAAATGAACAAGTAGTTCTTAGGTTATAACTGTGTAATGACCATTTTACCACGGTAATTCCTAGTAGTTACCTCGTCATTTCTGTACATTCAAATAAAGTTATTTCTTTCTTTCTTTCTTTTTTTCTTTCTTTCTTTCTTTCTTTCTTTCTTTCTTGCAGCAACCATAGCCCCCCCTACTCTGCTCACTTTTATGAACTGTGGAACCCCTACTAACAACGTCTACAGCATCGGTTGTGTCGCTACCAGGTTTTCTCCTTCCTCACTCAACTTCAAATGGACAGACGCCAGCGGGAGTGCGCTGACGGACTTCATCCAGTACCCGGCGGTCCAGAGCGGGGAAACCTACACAGGAGTCAGTCAGCTCCGCGTGGATGAGAATGTCTGGAAATCCTCAACAACTTTCAAATGTTCTGTGGAACATCCTGGAGGTGAAAGACAGAAGTCATCAATAAACCAGGTAAGATGTGGTCATTATATTATATTGAAGTTGGTTCTATTTTTCTAAAGATTGCATTTTAATGTTTGTGATGTAAACTATTTATGTTTAGAAAACCTGCTATAGAAAGATGCTTGGTGTTTACCCTGGATTTCTTTGAAAATATAATTATTATTTCAATAAGGGGTTAAACTAACATGCGTCCATTTCTTTTACCTCCCACCTCTCAGTCTTACTTCCAACAGTGTCTTTGCTGTCGGCGCCCATTGGAACCACCCAGTACCTGATGTGTATGATTGAACATTTCGCCACAACGAACGTCACTGTCACCTGGAAGAAGAATGACAAGAAGGTGGAGGACCCAACCCCTACTATAGGCCAACAGCAGTCAGGCCTCTTCTCAGCCAGCAGTCTGCTGAAGGCCATCAACACTGACTGGAACAACAAAGTCAAGTACAGCTGTGTGGTGCAGCACGAGGAACAACATCTCCAAAACAGGTATGTACATAGGAGTAGTCTGTACTACAATTGATGTCATGCACACATACATTGGAGGTTTCAGTGAGTTTTACTGAGAGGATACTGTGGCTGTATGTGACACACAAGCGCTAGCACACACACTCTACACACACGTACAGTGTAATATTGTTTTATGGTGGTATTATACATATTGTATGGTAGATATGTAGTGGTTTAACAATGCTATATGATGTACTGCTTTATCTTTTGTTTTATATGTAATGTAAGTGTCTTAATTTGTTTGGACCCCAGGAAGAGTAGCTGCTGCCTTGGCATGAACTAATGGGGATCCCTAATAAATACAAAATTACAAACACATAGTTTTTGTAATGGCATGAGTCACTGTGTACGGGAGAGGCCACAGTGATAAACATCAATGCAAAAACCTCTCCATAGACATGAGGGTTGACAGGATTGTACTGTATAAACACTGACTGCATTCTGGACCCATATGGGAGAGCATTTCACTGTTATCAATTTGAATGGTCATATTTTCATCTTCATTTTTGAGCATGTTCTCCATTCCATTATTGGTTATTATTCTGCTATTGTGTCCTATGTTTCTAATTTCATATTGATTCCTACTGTGCTGTTTTTAGCCAAATTGTTAATTGACAATCATGTTTATTTTTCTGACATGCCTGTCTCTATAAATATACAGTGTAGCCTCCTTTAAAGGTGGTCTATCCTGCCATTAAAGATGTAACGATCATGGTTATCCAGACATATAGCTTTATTTATAGGAGGTATTGACATTCTGATACAAAACCCATGCCCTGTTAAGTAGAACCAATGAATGTTGAACAGGTAGAGACTTGTTAACTAAACTTAAGGCCCAGTCTATCCTGTCTCAGGTGCCAGACTTATTATGGACAGATCACTCCATCTACAGTGGACTATTACTTTTCAAACAGTTATTATGCTTTAAGACATGCAAATATACAGAAAGGATGAAAATGCAGATGTTTTCAGCTACATTTGTGGTCTGTAGCACCATCAAGGACTTTTCTCTGATGACATAGACCCTCTGAGAAAACTGAAGCAGGAGAACCTTACCTCGTAAGAATCTGACTTTCTGGGCCTGAGATATTGAAACTTTAATGTCATATTTAAGAGGTAAAATGTACAAGTAGCCAAATACTCACAGATTCTGACCAAATTTACTGAAAATATAAACTGACTATTTAATCGTACATACTTAGAGTATGGAATAAACATATTTATGGTTACTTTTATTATGCTTTAAGTTACACTGAAACAGCATATTTTCCATCATTTTGGTCAAACTGCATGAGAAGTAACTATTAATGCATTCATTCCATAGTCTAAGGGTTTATGTTTGATAATCCATTCCGTTCCACACAGGCCCTGCTCTCCTTTTATTAGTTGTGTCTGTTTCTCTCACACACCCCACCCCTCTCTCTTCCCGTCTGTGACCCTCACAGCTGTGTGGCACCACACTTGGTGAACTCCAGTCTGTCACCTGGGTGTTTCAGGGTCCCAGTTTAGCATCTCTGATGATTCAGATAGACAGTTAAAGCAGTTAAGTAGCCCAGGGACTGCAGGGACTGTCCCTATAAACTTTCATGATCTAATTCTCACTACCTTGTTTCAGCTGAGGAGAAACAGCCTTTTGTATAAGCCAGCTGGTGGCTGGTTACCATACAATGTTTCAACCACATGAACACGATTTGCATTTGGTTTGAATAAATTATGAGATGGATCAAAGAATCAGACAATTGAATCGCTATTACACGTATATTACAGGCAGTTATCAACAGTTGTATTAATTATAATATTTAATATTTTCAGTCATTCACTGCTACTCATCACACACAATGTTATTGACAGACCATATTCATGGTTTGTGTTTGGTAATAAATATAACACACTTTTCAAGAATTGCACTGAACAATGAGTCCTTAACTAAAATAACAAATTTCTCTTTGTGGTTTCTCATAGCTGTTCTGGGCACCTCCACCTAAATACATTACTATGTCTTCATTGTAATTATTTATAGGGGAGAGAGTTTAAGAATGTGTTTTATAAGGCTTGTCTATCAAAATGAGTGTTGGGTGCAATAGTTCAAAGCTACCCAAGCATGACTTCTACCCAGGATGCACCTGTACTCTGATAAAGCCATTTCCCTGATATAGTAACTTGATTAACCCTAAAAAAGGACCAATGTACAAAGTGCAGTAATATATATATATATTACTGCACTTTGTACATTGGTCTTACAATATATATACAGTTGAAGTCGGACATTTCAATACGCTTAGGTTGGAGTCATTAAAACTCGTTTTTCAACCACTCCACACATTTCTGGTTAACAAACTATAGTTTTGGCAAGTCGGTTACGACATCTACTTTGTGCGTGACACAAGTAATTTTTCCAACAATTGTTTACAGACAGATTATTTCACTTATAATTCACTGTATCAAAATTTCAGTGGGTCAGAAGTTAACATACACTAAGTTGACTGTGCCTTTAAACAGCTTGGAAAATTCCAGAAAATGATGTCATGGCTTTAGAAACTTCTGATAGGCTAATTGACACCATTTGAGTCAATTGGAGGTGTACCGGTGGATGTATTTCAAGGCCTACCTTCAAACTCAGTGCCTCTTTGCTTGACATTATGGGAAAATCAAAAGAAATCAGCCAAGACCTCAGAAAAAAAATGTGTAGACCTCCACAAGTCTGGTTCATCCTTGAGCAATTTCCAAATACCTGAAGGTACCACGTTCATCTGTACAAACAAGAGTACGCAAGTATAAACACCATGGGACCACGCAGCCGTCATACCGCTCAGGAAGGAGATGCGTTCTGTCTCCTAGAGATGAACGTACTTGGGTGCGAAAAGTGCAAATCAGTCCCAGAACAACAGCAAAGGACATTGTGAAGATGCTGGAGGAAACAGGTACAAAAGTATCTACAGTATATCCACAGTAAAACAAGTCCTATATCGACAAAACTTGAAAAGCCACTCAGCAAGGAAGAAGCCACTGCTCCAAAACCGCCATTAAAAAGCCAGACTACGGTTTGCAACTGCACATGGGGACAAAGATCTTACTTTTTGGAGAAATGTCCTCTGGTCTGATGAAACAAAAATAGAACTGTTTGGCCATAATGACCATCGTTATGTTTGGAGGAAAAAGGGGGTGCTTGCAAGCCGAAGAACCGTGAAGCACGGGGGTGGCAGCATCATGCTATGGGGGTGCTTTGCTGCAGGAGGGACTGGTGCACCTCACAAAATAGATGGCATCATGAACAAGGAAAATTATGTGGATGTATTGAAACAACATCCCAAGACATCAGTCAGGAAGTTAAAGCTTGGTCACAAATGGGTCTTCCAAATGGACAATGACCCCAAGCATACTTCTAAAGTTGTGGCAAAATGGCTTAAGGACAACAAAGTCAAAGTATTGGAGTGGCCATAACAAAGCCCTTACCTCAATCCTATAGAAAATGTGTGGGCAGAACTGAAAAAGCGTGTGCGAGCAAGGAGGCCTACAAACCTGACTCAGTTACACCAGCTCTGTCAGGAGGAATGGGCCAAAATTCACCCAACTTATTGTGGGAAGCTTGTGGAAGGCTACCCGACACGTTTGACCCAAGTTAAACAATTTAAAGGCAATGCTACCAAATACTAATTGAGTGTATCTAAACTTCTGACCCACTGGGAATGTGATGATATAAATAAAAGCTGAAATAAATCATTCTCTCTACTATTATTCTGACATTTCACATTCTTAAAATAAAGTGGTGATCCTAACTCACCTAAGACAGGGAATTTTTACTAGGATTAAATGTCAGGAATTATGAAAAACTGAGTTTAAATGTATTTGGCTAAGGTTTATGTAAACCTCCGACTTCAACTGTATATATATATATATAAAAAAACTATGTACTGCAAATGCGGAGAAAATGACTAATTATGATTTGAAATAGTAATTGATTGAAATTTAGCCTTTAATTGGTTTGTTGATAGTTGAATTTTAGGATACAGTCAGGATGTGAATTGTTCATTATTATTATTATCTAGTTATTTAGTTTTGTGTTATAAAAAAAAAAAAAAAAACATTTGTATGGTATTTTATGACTTCATTGAACAGAGAGAGTGAGGATGACAGTGATGAAAGGTTGTGTCAATGTAACGATCCCGGCTGTCTGAGTCGGGTCCTGTCTGGTGACTAGTGTTCCTGTTCGTAATCTCCAGTTTCCCGAGGGTTCGGGAACGCTCCGGGGAGCGCTCTTGTTTTCCGCACCTGCATCCCATCAGCAATCTGCACACCTGGTCCTGATCATCACCCTTCTTAGGCTCTGGCCCAACATCCAGTTCCTGCCGGATCGTTAGCCATGAACAGTATGTTTGTCAGCGTATCAGTCTCTGAGCCATTAGTGTTAGTTTTGTTGTTTTGCACCTTTTTGACTTGCTGTGTACTGACCTCCGTTTTGTTCTGTCTGCAGTCTCTCACCCGAACCTTCACCCAACCTCTGCCTGATGGTCGGCGGCTGCCGAGCCAGTACCGACCAACCACTGCACCCTCAACAACCCATCCACGCCACCCGCTCTGTTCCCTGGATTATTCAGCCTCACTCGGAATCTATTAATAAACACTCACCTTTGTCTCCACGTACCTTGTCCTGGTCTGCTTCTGGGTTCTGGCTTAGTTAACCGTGACAGAACGATCCGGCCAGTAATGAACCCAGCGGACCTGGACTCTGTTCGCCATGCTATTACCCAGCAGGAGAAGATGTTGGGCCATCATAGCACGGTACTACAGGAGATCGCGTTGTCAGTTCGGAACCTTTCTACCGGTCTGACGGAGGTCCAGAACCAACGCACGTGTCCGGTGGAGGATCCACTACCGGTTTCACCCATCTCGCCTGCCGCTTCTGAAGCTGTGTCCATCCGTGAGCCCAAGGTACCGACGCCGGATAAATATGAGGGGGAGCTGGGAAGATGCCGTTCCTTCCTTATGCAGTGTGGATTAGTGTTCGATCTACAGCCCTACTCTTATGCCACAGACAAGGCTAGGATAGCCTTTGTGATTGAGTTGCTGCGTGGTCGAGCGCTGAGTGGGCTTCAGCCGTTTGGGAACGACAGGATCCCTGCATGGCTTCATACCAGGGGTTCACGGCCGAGATGAGGAAGCTCTTCGACCATTCCGTCCGAGGGAGGGACGCAGCTAGGCGCCTGTTTTCGCTTCGCCAAGGAACTTCGCAGCGTGGCCGACTTCGTGATCGAGTTCAAGACGTTGGCTGTGGAGAGGGTGGAACGAGGAGTCTCTGCAAGCGGCCTTTTACCAGGGTCTGTCGGAGCAGCTCAAGGATGAGTTGATCTCCTATCCGGAGCCTAGTGACCTGGACAGCTTGGTAGCGTTGTCTATTCGGGTGGATAATCGAGTCCGAGAGCCGAAGGAGGGAGAAGCAATGGGGTCCGTCCAATCGATCAGCTTCTCAGTTCCCAGTCGGGTCGGGTGGTGGACCAGAACACGTCGATCATTCTCCACCACAATGGATTAGTGGAGAGGTCCTCTCTCCCGATTCTGAACCCATGCAAGTGGGGCGGCTTACGGGTTAACCAAGGAGGAGCGTCAACATAGACGTAAGACCAACTGCTGCCTCTACTGTGGTAGCTCGGGACATTACATCTCCACTTGTTCCCGCGGTCGTCAAACTGCCCGGCTCGCTAAAGTTGGGAGGACTTTTAGCGAGCCAGTTTCAACCTCTCAGTACCTCTGTCAGACCCCGTTTCCCGGCTACCCTTGTGAACAGGAATCAGAGCTTAGCGATTAACGCTTTTATCGATTCAGGTGCCGATGGAAGCTTTCTTGATGCCGAGTTGGTGGAACAGCTGGGGCTTTCCAAGGAGCAATTGCCGGAAGCCATTGAAGCGACCACTCTGAACGGCAGTAGTCTGGCACGTATCACGATGAGGACTGAACCGGTTAAGATGCGGTTGTCGGGGGAATCATTCTGAGATGATTTCATTCTTCATTCTGCCGTCTTCCCATGTTCCTCTGGTCCTTGGATACCCCTGGCTGAAGGAACACAATCCCACGTTCGATTGGGTGACGGGCAAGGTAACGAGTTGGAGCCTTGATTGTCATGCTAACTGTCTCAAGACTGCCTGCCCCCATTCGGTTCCCAGTCAGGTGATTGAGGCTAAACCCCTAGATTTGTCCCTGGTTCCCGAGACATATCACGATTTGGGGAAGTTTTCAGTAAGCAGAAGGCTCTGTCACTCCCTCCCCACCGACCATATGATTGTGCCATCAACCTGGTCCCTGGAGCTGTCTACCCCAAGGGAAGGTTATACAGTATCTCCCGACCTGAACGTGAGGCGTTGGAGACCTACATCAAGGAGTCCCTAGCTGCTGGTCTCGTTCGTCCCTCGTCATCACCCCTGGGGGCAGGATTCTTCTTTGTGGGTAAGAAGGATGGCTCTCTTCGACCGTGTATTGATTATCGGGGGGTTGAATGACATCACGGTCAAGAACAAGTATCCCCTGCCCTTGATGAGTTCTGCCTTCGACTCCTTACAGGGTGCTACGGTGTTCACCAAGCTAGACCTACGCAATGCGTATCACCTGGTCCGGATCAGAGAGGGGGACGAGTGGTTGACGGGTTTCAATACACCGATGGGTCACTTCGAGTATCAGGTGATGCCGTTTGGACTGACCAATGCTCCAGCGGTATTCCAGAGTATGGTGAACGACGTCCTGAGAGATATGATCGGTCTCTTTGTGTTTGTTTACCTGGATGACATTCTGATCTTCTCGAAGGAACCTTCCGACCACGTCCAGCATGTCCGGCAGGTTCTGCAGCGATTGTTGGAGAATCGCCTGTTCGTGAAGGCCGAGAAGTGCGAGTTTCACGCCCACACCGACATCCTTTCTCGGGTACATCATCTCCAGGGGAGAGATTAGGATGGACCAGGAGAAGGTTAGAGCGGTTCTGGAATGGGCCCAGCCCGGTACGAGATTGCAGCTCCAGAGATTTTTGGGGGTTTGCGAATTTCTACCGCAGATTCATCCGGGATTACAGCCGTGTGGCCGCTCCATTAACTGCCTTGACTTCCAGTATCAGGACCTTCAAGTGGAATCCGGAGGCGGATCGATGCGTTTCTGGATTTGAAGAGGCGATTCACCAACGCACCGATTCTCTCTCAACCGGACACGGCCCGTCAGTTCGATCGTTGAAGTGGGACGCGTCTGATGTGGGAGTTGGCGCCATCCTGTCGCAGCGATGCTCCACGGACAGTAAACTCCATCCCTGCGCCTACTACTCTCGTCGCCTTTCGCCTGCGGAGAGGAATTACGATGTGGGTAACCGGGAGCTTCTCGCGGTGAAACTTGCCTTGGAGGAGTGGCGCCACTGGTTGGAGGGGGCGGAGCAACCGTTTATTGTCTGGACTGACCACAAGAACCTTGCTTACGTGCAATCGGCTAAACGTCTCAACTCCCCGTCAGGCCAGGTGGGCGTTGTTTTTCGGACGATTCAAGTTTTTCCTGACGTTCCGACCTGGATCTAAGAACGGCAAGGCGGACGCCTTGTCCCGGATGTTCTCCAAGACGGAGGAGAGTGGGTCCAAGACCGAGACAATTCTCCCCCGGAACTGCGTCGTGGGAGCAGTTATGTGGAAGATTGAGGAGGAGGTGCTGGCGGCCCTTCGGACTCAGCCCGGTCCCGGTAACGGTCCACCCGGTCGGTTGTTTGTGCCTGAGTCGGTTCGCCCTGCTGTCCTCAAATGGTCCCACGCCAGCAAGATGGCTTGTCACCCTGGCGTGGCTCGGACAATGGCGTTTCTTCGCAGACGTTTTTGGTGGCCTGCCATGGCCGAGGATACTCGGGGTTTTGTTGCTGCCTGTCCAGTGTGTGCGCAGAATAAGAGTACCAATCGGCCCAGCTCTGGACTACTTCACCCCCTTCCTATTCCCCGGCGACCATGGTCGCATCTGGCCCTGGACTTCGTCACGGGGTTGCCCGCTTCTGAGGGGAACACGGTCGTTCTGACTATCGTGGACAGATTCAGCAAGTTCGCCCACTTTGTGCCAATTGCCAAGCTTCCCTCTGCCTCGGAGACGTCCGAGATCCTGGTTAGGGAGGTTTTCAGGGTCCACGGTTTGCCCAGTGATATCGTTTCCGACCGTGGCCCTCAGTTTACCTCTGCTGTCTGGAAGTCCTTCTGTTTGGCCATTGGAGCTACTGTCAGTCTCACATCTGGTTTTCACCCCCAATCCAATGGTCAGGCGGAGAGAGCCAACCAGAAGATGGAATCAACGCTACGCTGTCTGGTCTCTTCCAACCCCACCTCCTGGGTCTCTCAGTTGCCTTGGGTTGAGTATGCCCACAATACTCTTCCTACATCTGCCACTGGGATGTCTCCCTTCCAGTGCCTGTATGGCTACCAACCTCCCCTGTTTCCTTCTCAGGAGAGGGAGCTCTCAGTGCCTTCTGTTCAGGCCCATATTCGTCGTTGCCACCGGACCTGGCATCGGGCCAGAAAGGCACTCCTTAGAGTTTCGGACCGGTATCAGCTCCAGGCGAATCGTCGCCGGATCCCCGCTCCCACCTATACCATCGGAGATAGGGTTTGGTTGGCCACACGGGATCTTCCGTTACGGACTGAGTCTAGGAAGTTGTTACCGAAGTTCATTGGTCCGTTTGTGGTGGAGAAGGTGATCAATCCAGTGGCAGTTCGACTCAAACTACCGAGGACGCTCAGAGTCCATCCCACCTTTCATGTCTCCTGCCTCAAGCCTGTCTTCCTCAGTCCTCTGTTGCCTCCTCCGCCTCCTCCTCCTCCTCCTCGGATGATCGGAGGTGGTCCTGCCTACACGGTGCGTCGCATCATGGATTCCAGACGGCGGGGCCGGGGTTTCCAGTATCTCGTGGACTGGGAGGGGGTATGGCCCTGAAGAGAGGAGTTGGATTCCGCGGCGACAGGTCCTAGATGCGGACCTCATCAGTGACTTCTACCGCCTCCATCCTGGCGCTCCGGGGAGTCCGCCCGGTGGCGTTCGTCGGAGGGGGGTACTGTAACGATCCCGGCTGTCTGAGTCGGGTCCTGTCTGGTGACTAGTGTTCCTGTTCGTAATCTCCAGTTTCCCGAGGGTTCGGGAACGCTCCGGGGAGCGCTCTTGTTTTCCGCACCTGCATCCCATCAGCAATCTGCACACCTGGTCCTGATCATCACCCTTCTTAGGCTCTGGCCCAACATCCAGTTCCTGCCGGATCGTTAGCCATGAACAGTATGTTTGTCAGCGTATCAGTCTCTGAGCCATTAGTGTTAGTTTTGTTGTTTTGCACCTTTTTGACTTGCTGTGTACTGACCTCCGTTTTGTTCTGTCTGCAGTCTCTCACCCGGAACCTTCACCCAACCTCTGCCTGATGGTCGGCGGCTGCCGAGCCAGTACCGGACCAACCACTGCACCCTCAACAACCCATCCACGCCACCCGCTCTGTTCCCTGGATTATTCAGCCTCACTCGGAATCTATTAATAAACACTCACCTTTGTCTCCACGTACCTTGTCCTGGTCTGCTTCTGGGTTCTGGCTTAGTTAACCGTGACAGTCAAAGGGCAGTTTCATTCAAAACTTTTCAGAAAACATATGAGACAACATAACACAATTTCTTACAGGGGCCACTTGTATGAATGTGTTTGTGATATTGTTGTGGGAAATATAAACATTTTATATAATTTAATATAAATTATTTCACGACTATTTTTAATACATGAAACATAATGTTAGTATGAGAGCCGAGAAAAATATATACTTTCATGTTTAAACAATACAGAAAATGTTGCTGATTGACAGTGAACACTGACGTCTGGCGTTGTCTTAGAATTGAATATTTACCTTGAAACCACTTTTATATGCATGTGACATGCTACCAGCCAACCATGGTTGTCATGCAAATTCTGTCTCCCAATTTGTCTAGCAATTTATTGGAACAAGGTATTTTACGTATAGAGATAATGATAATATCCATTGAGTTAACATATTAGTGATCTATTGTCTTCATTCTCTTTTCTCTATTAGGGGTGTATGGTCAGAGTCTGGAGGCCATTCCCTCCAGTCCTGTCCTGAAAAAGCCTGTAGAAACTCTCAGCCTCTCCTGTAAGGGATCTGGATTTACATTTAGTAGCTACAGTGGGGAGAACAAGTATTTGATACACTGCAGATTTTGCAGGTTTTCCTACTTTCAAAGCATGTAGAGGTCTGTCATTTTTATCATAGGTACACTTCAATTGTGAGAGACGGAATCTAAAACAAAAATCCAGAAAATCACATTGTATGATTTTTAAGTAATTAATTTGCATTTTATTGCATGACACAAGTATTTGACCACATACCAACCAGTAAGAATTCCGGCTCTCACAGACCTGTTGGCGCAATTATTAGAAAATGGAAGAAGTTCAAGATGACGGTCAATCACCCTCGGTCTGGGGCTCCATGTAAGATCTCACCTCGTGGGGCATCAATGATCATGAGGAAGGTGTGGGATCAGCCCAGAACTACACGGCAGGACCTGGTCAATGACCTGAAGAGAGCTGGGACTACAGTCTCAAAGAAAACCATTAGTAACACACTACGCCGTCATGGATTAAAATCCTGCAGCGCACGCAAAGGTCCCCCCTGCTCAAGCCAGCGCATGTCCAGGCCCGTCTGAAGTTTGCCAATGACCATCTGGATGATCCAGAGGAGGAATGGGAGAAGGTCATGTGGTCTGATGAGACAAAAATAGAGCTTTTTGGTCTAAACTCCACTCGCCGTGTTTGGAGGAAGAAGAAGGATGAGTACAACCCCAAGAACACCATCCCAACCGTGAAGCATGGAGGTGGAAACATCATTCTTTGGGGATGCTTTTCTGCAAAGGGGGACAGGACGACTGCACCGTATTGAGGGGGAGGATGGATGGGGCCATGTATCGCGAGATCTTGGCCAACAACCTCCTTCCCTCAGTAAGAGCATTGAAGATGGGTCGTGGCTGGGTCTTCCAGCATGACAACGACCCGAAACACACAGCCAGGGCAACTAAAGAGTGGCTCCGTAAGAAGCATCTCAAGGTCCTGGAGTGGCCTAGTCAGTCTCCAGACCTGAACCCAATAGAAAATCTTTGGAGGGAGCTGAAAGTCCGTATTGCCCAGCGACAGCCCCGAAACTGGAGTTGGAGAAGGTCTGTATGGAGGAGTGGGCCAAAATCCCTGCTGCAGTGTGTGCAAACCTGGTCAAGACCTACAGGAAACGTATGATCTCTGTAATTGCAAACAAAGGTTTCTGTACCAAATATTAAGTTCTGCTTTTCTGATGTATCAAATACTTATGTCATGCAATAAAATGCAAATGAATTACTCAAAAATCATACAATATGATTTTCTGGATTTTTGTTTTAGATTCCGTCTCTCACCGTTGAAGTGTAACTATGATAAAAATTACAGACATCTACATGCTTTGTAAGTAGGAAAACCTGCAAAATCGGCAGTGTATCAAATACTTGCTCTCCCCACTGTACCACATGGGTTGGAAACGTCAACCTGCAGGAAGAGCACTTGAATGGATAGGCATTATATGGAGTGATGCTAATGGCACTGCATATCCAAACAGTGTTGAAGGACGTATAGAAGTCACCATAGAGAATTCTAACAGCATGGTGTATCTGAAGCCATCTGGTCTGAGAGCAGAGGACTCTGCTGTGTATTACTGTGCAGGACAGACACAGTGGTGTGAGTGAGAGGAGGATCTGTACAAAAACCCCTCAGAGAATCTAACTGGCAGCAGAGTCAACAGAGGGCAGTAGGGTATCAGTACAGTAGACTACAAACTGCACATAAAACAACCAGTAAACCATCAACTGAACTACTATTAACATGAGCATTGCCCTATAGGCAAGAGTAGAAAGTTAGAAGTTAGAAAAATTGATAAAAGTATCACTCCACAATACATACTAATACATTAATTGACAATACATACTGCAGAGTTAACAACCAAATTGTGGACTACTGAGAGTTTTGAGACATTGTAGGCAATCATATGCAAACATAGTACAGTATGTAATTTGGTATCAGCTATAATAAATTATAAAACGGTTGTTTGGATCTTGGATGCTGATTGGACAAGCAGCGTTCCAAGCCGTGCTGTATTGGCCGTCACAGACATACCAATGCCTGCTGACAGTTCCACCTGAAAATGATCACTGCACCTCCATAATAATATTATGCTGTCTGCATCACGTCTTGTATTTATCAGAACTTGCACATTATTTCCCCTTGCTTCCAGTCAAGCATTTAGTCTGGTATAGCGTTGGTTAATATAAGCCTAGCTGTCTGCCTATCAGACCTCGGAAGATTTGTTTCACTTTTGAAATGCGAACTCCCCTGTAGAGAGAATGATCGCATTCCCCTGCTAAGACGTTGCATGCGTCAACCTATGGTTGCGTGCCACGTCATCGACTGTATCATTGACTGACAGATTTCCATAGAGATCCTATTAAATTACAAATTCCTACTTCTATGTAGATTGCTATAACATACAATGTGGTTAGCTGATAGGTAAAATATCTATCCAGGTGTTGTAAGATTTGGCAGGCGTCAGCAACGCATTGGCTATGGCGTCGGGCTGTACACCATTTATCTGTGACTGTATTCAGCACATAGCACAGCCTCTTTTAGCTTATCGCTTAATTACATCACCTATACACATGTATGCAGAAACAAAACAAAGTACAGGCTATGTGAGGTGTTGAATCTCATTAAGCTGTGTTCATTCATGAGAGAAAGTATAAATGTAAAACAGACTCTTTTTTATTTTTTATTATTGATTTTGCTTAACTGCCCCCTTGGAAGCATGTCCTGTGAATACTAGTGCACTGTTTTTGTCACCCATGCCTTTTATGTATATAATTTTCAATACATGTTAATTGTTTCCTTGACAAATTGATGTCTATACAGTATATGCCATTTAAATGAACGTTACAATTAAATGAAATCATGAAAGTTATCAATATTTCATGAAATCATGAAGGTTATCATGTTCCACACAATTCCTTCAGACCTTGAGTCAGTTATGTGTGTGGTGAGTAGGCCCTGAAGTTTTTTTTGACTAAGTGACCTGATCAGGAAAAACTCTGTTCCTGGTCAGTTCATGTGATAGAGGACAACTCCTGGCCCTACTTATGAGCCATAAATTAACTTATCAGCCCCTCCCCCATGACATCATGATGTAAATCCAGATCCCTCAGAGTTCATATATATTTATGTTCTGCTGCTGACTTATTGTGTTGTTGTCTTGTGTGGAGCAGCTGAGTTCATATCTCCACCCTCAGTATGATGGGAAAACTCTACCTTCTGCTGCTCTCTCTCTGTCTGCCCTGTGCGTTCTGCAGTACTTAATCAGCTGTTCTTCGTGGAATGACTGAACATGGACAATGTTTTTTGTAAACTCTCTTCTCTTGCTTTCCTTAATTTTTTTGCTGCTTTCCTTTCCTCTAACACATTCTTCATATTTCTTTCTCTCTCTCCATCAGGTTTAAATGGCCAGAGTCTGGAGTCCATTCCCTCCAGTTCTGAAAAAGCTTGGAGAAACTATCAGTCTGTCCTGTAAGATATCTGGATTCACCTTTGACAGCCACTACACACACTGGATACGACAGCCAGCTGGAAAATCTTTGGAATGGATGGGTTATTCTGGATTAGGCCTAGGTTACCATGCTAAAAGTTTTGAAGGACGTATGGAAACGACTAAAGATAATTCCAACAGCATGATGACTCTGACACTGTCTGGTCTGAGAGCAGAGGACACTGCTGTGTATTACTGTGCACGAGAGACACAGTGGTGTGAGTGAGTGGAGGATCTGTACAAAAACCCTCAGAGAATCTAACTGGCAGCAGAGTCAACAGAGGGCAGTAGAGCATCAGTACAACAGCATCACGTCTACTGAAGTATAATATTCCCCTGAGAGCCAAAATAACAGAACTACTTGTACATCAAGACAAGGTACATAGACTATATGACCAAAAGTATGTGGACACATTTGTCAAACATCTCATTCCAAAATCATGGGCATTAATTTGGAGTTGGTCCTCCCTTTGCTGCTATAACAGCCACCACTCTTCTGGGAAGGCTTTCCGCTAGATGTTGGAACACTGCTGCTGCTTGCAACCATTCAGCCATAAGAGTGTTAGTGTTGTTGGGCACTGATGTTGGGCGGTTAGGCCTGGCTCGCAGTCAGTGTTCCAATTCATCCCAAAGGTGTTCGATGGGGTTGAGGTCAGGGCTCTGTGCAGGTCAGTCAAGTTCTTACACACCGATCTCGACAAACCATTTCTGTATGGACCTCGCTTTGTGCATGGGGGCATTGTCATGCTGAAAGAGGAAAGGGCCTTCCCCAAACTGTTGCTACAAAGTTGGAAGCACAGAATTGTCTAAAATGTCATTATATGCTGTAGCGTTAAGATTTCCCTTCACTGGAACTAACAGGCCTAGCCCGAACCATGAAAAACAGCCTCAGACCATTAATCCTCCTCCACCAAACTTTACAGTGAGCACTATGCATTCGGGCAGGTAGCATTCTCCTGGCCTCCGCAAAACCCAGATTTGTCCGTCGGACTGCCAGATGGTGAAGTGTGATTCATCACTCCAGAGAACATGTTTCCACTGCTCCAGAGTCCAATGTCAGCGAGCTTTACACCACTCCAGCCAACGCTTGGCATTGCGCATTGTGATCTTAGGCTTGTGCGCATCTGCTCGGCCATGGAAACCCATTTCATGAAGCTCCAGACGAACAGTTATTGTACTGACATTGCTTCCAGAGGCAGTTTGGAACTAGGTAGTGAGTGTTGCAACCGAGTACAGACGATTTTTACGCGCTACGCGCTTCAACACTCGGTAGTTCCATTCTCTGAGCTTGTGTGGCCTACCACTTTTCGGCTGAGCCGTTGTTGCTCCTAGACGTTTCCACTTCACAATAACAGCACTTACAGTTAACGGGGGCAGCTCTAGCAGGGCAGATATTTGAAGAACTGACTTGTTGGAAACCAGGCATCCTATGACGGTGCCATGTTGAAAGTCACTGAGCTCTTCAGTAAGCCCATTCTACTGTTTAGCTATGGAGATTGCATGGCTGTGCGCTCGATTCTATACACCTTTCAGCAACGGATGGTGCTGAAATAGCCGAATCTACTCATTTGAAGGGGTGTCCAAATACTTTTGGTTATTTAGTGTATTTCCCTGAGGAGAGGGATATAAAGTAGAGGAATCACATACAGGCCTACATAGCTGTGTTCATTCCTGTTGAACAAGGTGACTGTCCTTGATAGATTGATCCCTTATCTGACATTTACAGTAAATGAATCCCAATCGAGAAGGATCTCTATAAATATTTAGAAAATCATCCTCCAAGATTCTCTACAGTTTTACAAACCTCCGTTAAGACATCAAAACTATGAAATAACACATATGGAATCATGTAGTACCCAAAAAAGTAACACTTTTTTTGTTACTACATGATTCCATATGTGTTATTTCATAGTTTTGATGTCTTCACTATTATTCTACAATGTAGAAAATAGTAAAAATAATAACCACTGGAATGAGCAGGTGTGTCCAAACTTTTGACTGGTACTGTATATATATGCAGTGCCTTCTCAAAGTATTCAGACCCCTTGACCTTATCCACATTTTGTTAGGTTACAGCCTTATTCTAAACTTGATTAAATTGTTTTGTTTTTTTCTCATCAATCTACACACAATACCCCATAATCACAAAGCAAAAACAGATTTTTCTACCAATCCCTTATATAAACATTCTCTATATGTGTGTCCTAGTATGTCCCTCTGAGCCCTGGAGAGTAGAGAAGAGCAGCTCCCACCAGTTCAGCTTCAACATAAATCATGTTCCCTGCATCTCTGCTGCTGCTGCCTCCTGTGAGTCTTTTTGGATTTTTAAAAGTTTATGTACTTAAGTTCTGGTGAATAAATTGACCCATTAGGTTTTAGATTCTGTTTCGACAATATGTGTTATGATCTTTCAACAGGTGTTCATGGTCAGACACTGACTGAGTCTGGACCAGTGGTTAAAAATCCTTGAGAATCCCACAAACTGACTTGTACAGCCTCTGGCTTCACATTCAGTAGCTATGAGATGAGCTGGATCAGACAGGCTCCTGGGAAAGGACTGGAGTGGATTGCTTATAGTTATAGTACTGCTACATATTACTCACAGTCAGTCCAGGGTAGATTTACCCTCTCCAGAGATGATGTAGTGTCTGAGGGTCTATGATTTTGCTGACATTTGCAAATGGTGTAACAGATGAACTTTACTCTGCTTTGCTGAACCATCTGGAAAGCATTACTACATAGGCTTCTTGGAATAGAGGACATTTGGAGATATGTGGAGGCCAGGGATTGGTCTTTTAAAATCACGCCATATTATGTTACATTGGATATAAATACCATGTTTTGAACAAAGGACGGGAAGAAATAACATATCAGAGATTTGGGTCCAGTTATTCTCCAGATATCTGCAGATGTCTGTAAATTGACGCTGGAATCCTTTGATGGAATAAACCTTTATAATCAAAGTACAGCGTCAGCGGACTTCTTATCATCACAGCATAATTAGCAACATATTTTTCAGACACCACAGAATGGCGACGAGGAACATTTGGGGCGTGTTGCGTCTTTTCTCAGCATTCCATTCATGGGCTACGAAGTGACTCCTGCTCAAGACGCCGGCAGATAAGGTGAGATTTCTCACAGCTTTGGCCGCTGGTCAGTTTGTGTGCTTGTGCATGTGTGTGCGTTCAGGCGTACAGTCAAAGGACTTGTGTGTGCGCTTTGCTGTTATTTGCTGTGTGATGAGAATCCGTTCAAAATTTTCTAAATTTGTTTGCGTTGGGAACAACGCAAACAGGGGGGAGTGTTTATAGGAATTATTAACACTGGGCACACCGATATTTTGGCTTGAATAAAAATTAAAAGGAGTGTCCAGGAAAAGCATGAAGGAATAAGGCCAGGAATAAGGAAAAAGTATACTTTTAGGACGTCACTGATTTTAAGGAAGCCCTCAAACGAGGCAATCATTAAGATGGGCCATAAATCCTAGAAGAGTCATTAGATTGACTTTCGGGTCAGTTCTGTTCAGTTCTGGGAACTGTGAGCTTGTGGTATATACATTCGATTGCAAGTTACCGCTCAACTTATAGTTGATGAATTATATGTTTGATGTAACCGCTCATTGGATGTCCGCGAACTCGAGGTAGCACAAATTTAGGAAGGAACAATGAGAAATAAGGAGCGACGGTAGCATGCTTAGTGTATTGTATGAACGGATGCATTCCTCTTGAATTGTGTGTGTGTGAGAGGAACAGAGCCTATATATGTGTGTGTGTGTGGGGGAGAGAGAAAAATAATAAAATAAAGACGTCTCTGTTGTGTTTAAACTCTGTGTCGACTCATGTTAGGATAAGATTTATGTTAGAGATATATACATTTATATGTTTTGGTTGAGAACAGGGATTTTTGTTTTCATAAGGAAATATGAGCCCCCTGGAAGGACGTTAAGGTTAAAATCTTATGAGTCTCCGTTGGTGAGAACGTTAATAATTGTTAACTAAATATGAGCCCCTGGAAGGACGTTAAGGTTAAAAATCTTATGAGTCTCTATAAAAAGAGAACGTTTACTAACTATTAGAATATCATGAGCCTACAGGGCGAACTTTTTAAGAGTGTATAGAGATGCTTTGTAATGGATAACAAAATAACTATAAATCTGCAGATTAGGATAAGTGAAGATAAGAAACTTCGAAGTAGGATTTGTGTTCTATGTTCTGTGTTCGTTTGTGAGTTTTGTTAAGTGTTACTGTTTGTCTATGTTGGAAATGGAGGGACAGCTGCTCTGCCTGCTTTCTGTTGTTTAACTTGGGAGAGCTCCGTTCACTCTGAAATCGCATTGGTGAATGAACTACGCATGCGTGGGATTTTATGAGTTTAGAGTTACGTAGAGCAAATATGCCACTCCCCTGCCTGCACTGAGCTGCTGGGAGACGCAGTCTCAGAGCAGATAAAGAGGGAGGGGGAGACTTACATATACGATTAAAGTGTTTTTTTTGTTAAATCGGCTGTTGTTTAACTATAAAACTAATTGGTTGAGATGTTGAGTTGATAAATGAGAGATATGTTGACGGATTAAAAATGAAAAATAATTAAATAAATGAATAAAATAAAATGTTATTGCGCTATTTATAATATTCCTGAGTTAAGCTGTTTGCTTATTTCCTAGCGCCAATGTGAACATAGGTATGCATAAAATACTAAATTGTTTTTCTGTTTCCTTTGTTCTTCTGTGATGTGAGAGACGAGAGGGAGGAGACAGAGCGCGAGAGAGAGGAGTGCTGACAGTACATCAAGCGACAGGGTGTGCTGCAACGGATCAAGTCAAATTAAAGGCCAGTACTGTTCTATCCACAAAACCTACTTTCCCTTACAGGATATAATAGATACATTGTGTATGCATAGAATATTTCATGTTGTGACCATTTCGCAGGAACTTGGCAACAGACTGATGAATTGATGTAATTGATAATTGCACATTAGGGTTTTGTGAATGAGTTGTTTTGATTAGAGTTGTGTTGGAAATCCAGCACTGACATTATTCTGTAAAATTAAGGTAATTGGGGTGATTATTAAACAATTGGTTTTGTGAGTGCTTGTAGTGTTGCTGGATTACAGGTCTTTCTTTTTTGGATTGCTCTGAAGTTGACTACTTTCCTTTACTTTTCCTGATCGGATGTGGTAAGATTGCCACTAATCAATAATTTGGTAAAATAAAATAAATAAAATAAATTGATATATTGATTAATTAATTAATTGATTAATTGATTAATTGATTAATTAATTAATTAACTTTTATTTTTATTTTTAAAAAAAGAAAAGAAAAAAAAGAGGAGAGAAACATATAAAATAGTCTTTACAATGGGGAAAAAGGACATCAAAACTACAAAAGTAATTACTCCTGTTGATATAGTACAAAATAGTAATCCTCTAGTTAATGGTATTGCAAGGTTATCTGGAAAATTGAATAAACGTTGGCCTGACATTGAACAACCATGGCCGGTGGAAGGGACTCTTAACCCAGACGTCATCAAGATAATGCAAGTGCTTGTATCCACGTATAAGGCGATCAAAGAAGGGGAAAAAAGGGTAACAACGAAGAAAAGAGACAAAAGAGGCTGGGTGTTCTTAAGCTGTTTGAAAAATGAAGGACAAAAAACTGATAAAAGATAGAAAATATAAAAGAGACAGAGGTATAGAGAAAATAGCAAAAGAGGTGAAGATAACAGAAAAACTAATGGCAGAAGTCAATACACCTTTCTCACATATGGATTCAGCAAAAGACCCCCACCTTACGAGGAAGAAGTAGAGTTTAAGGACGTCTATCCTCAGCTTCCAGTGATCATTCAGGAGGGTGATTGTGCATCAGAGATGAAGATGAACGAATAATAGAGAGGAAAAGCGAAGCGACCATAAAGATGAATCCAAACTCCAAAGTAAGAACAAAACCAGATGTCTGGAAACTAAGGGTGGAGTGAGGTTCAGGAGGATGGAACTTGAAGATGATGATGATGATCAGAGTGATTCAGAAGAGATCATGGGTGGATATGACCCTGTGATCAGACAGGTTGGCCAGACGGAAAGAAGGGGTGATGGAAGTTGGAAGAAGAAGAATACAAGAGATTCGAGTTCTGATGAAAATGAAGATGGAGACAGCGATGAAGATTTGGAGATTAAAGGTGCTTCATTTCAAGAGGATTTTATCCTAAATGACAAACACAGAGAAGAAATAGAACAAGATATGGATCTGATGTATCATGCCTGGATAAGGCCAAGAATTTAGAAGAAGTAAGAGCACTGGAAGAACAACTCAAGAAGCTGAAGATACAGAAGAAAAAACTGCTGAAAAAAGGATCCCAAGAATTGGAGAAGAAGTATACATTGAGGCCAAGACAGGGACCACAAGTAAGAAGATGATGAGTGATCATTCGAGGACAGAACCTGGAGTATAAGCCTTTGCAGAATACCGATATGTCAGATATACTTGAGGTGCCTCTCTTCGAAGATGGAGCATATCCTTGGATTTCGGATGGAAGTTGGAAGAAATTACGGGAACACAGTCTGCCATAGGAGACATTAAGAGACTTTTGGCTAATCTCCTTGGGATTCCAGGTATGGAAGACATTTTTCAGAGAGCTGGACTTCATAGATATGTGGGGACTGCAGTGAATGACCCTGAATTGTTGGCTGCAAGTAGAAATCGGCTGTGGAGAGCACTGAAAGATACATTTCCAACAAATGTGCATCCTGACAACATTCTGATTGACCCACTAGGACAACAAGAAAATCAGAGAGCCTATGTGTCAAGAGCAGTGGCGGCTCCTGAAAAAATTCTCAGGAGGGGCAATTTTTCTGATGATTTAGGTGACCTACACACATTTTTAAAAAGATATGTCCAGCAACAACATGAAGACAGGGGCAGCATATAAGTCAATACCAGAATCATTTATTGACTGATCTCGGGAGTGCTCCTAATCTCAGCTTGTTGCCTGTATAAAAGACACCTGTCCACAGAAGCAATCAATCAATCAGATTCCAAACTCTCCACCATGGCCAAGATTAAAGGCTCTCCAGGATGTCAGGGATAAGATTGGAGACCTACACAAGGCTGGAATAATAATAATAATAATAATAAGTTATGCCTTAGCAGGCGCTTTTATCCAAAGCGACTTACAGTCATGCGTGCATACTTTTGTGTATGGGTGGTCCCGGGGATCGAACCCACTACCTTGGAGTTACTAGCGCCGTGCTCTACCAGCTGAGCTACAGAAAGTGGATACTCATGGATGCGCATCGCAATTGTAAAATGTCAACACAATTGGAGACACCACGTCATTTTGGAGATGTTATTGACAGTAAACTATTGTAGATGCGACTGCTAACTAAATAAAACATTTTAGCTGGCTAGCTAATCATCTTAGCTAAATGTGGGGACAAATAATTCAGTTATTTACCGTTAATTTGAGGGATTGGGGTGAAAGAAATCGAGTTACATAGTGATGCTTTCACGATATACTGTATTGACAATATCGCAATATAACCATATCCACCCTGTCCAAAGTCTCTACTTAGTCTCAGTTCTCCAGTAAACTTGTGATTATCAACACTAACCTAATCGTTGGGACAGCTAGCCTGTATCCCTCATCCAGTTGAGTGGCAATGTTATTTTTCGTTGCGTACCATTTTTTGGAAAATTCTCGGGTGTAGGACTTCCCCCTTTAGTAGAAACCTGTTGAATTATTAAATTTGGTCTGGGAGGTCTAATTGTTTCGTTGCCAATTTATCTTCATTTGTTCGCCGACAAAAAGGAAATTCTTTCAAAGACACAATCGAAAGTTGCACTGAAGCCTAGCCATGTTGATAGTAGTAGTGAATTGATTGACGCTGCTACCCTCTCTTTTCTTAGTTACGTTCATGTGACGAAAGTCGCGTAGTGCAAGCCCACAGACACCCATTGAGATTGTATTGAAGGCTCTGAAATTTGAAAAAAATAGATTTTACATGGGAGTCTATGACAGAAGTTCTGGACGATTTTCAATCTGACTGAAATCGCCCCAAAAGGGGGTGGAGCCATTTGAAGCACGACTTTAGCCTGATTCGACATTTAGTGGCAGTGTGGCACTGTGGCAGATCAGACGTATAGAATACAACACTGATAACTACTGTTGCCGTGATATAATTGATTAGAAAAAAAATCCCTTCCTTTTCCCGTTTGGCAGTGCGTCGCCCATATCGCCCTATTGAACAGGCCGTCCCTGGTCAAGAGTTCATCAAGTGTGGAGAAATATTACCGGAAATGATCCAGATATGAGTCAAATTGAGCAGTCAATTTTGAGAGCTAAACTACAGATGGGACTGCCCTCACCAGTAAGGAGCAAACTGGCAGAGGTGGTTGGACTTGGAAGCATGACAAAAGGTGTCTATACAGATAATATAGCCCATCAAGTGGACCTGTACCGGAAAAAGGAACACAACCAGAAAGAACAGGACCAAGAAACTCACAGAAAACTCAATCAAATACAGCTAGTGGAGAATAAGAAGGAGAAGAAACAAGCTTTGGTTATGCAGAATCAGTGTGCACCAAATCAACAATCACTGCCACAGCTTCAACCGAACCAGTTCCAACCGCAATTGTACCAGCCACCAATAGCGGTACCAGTTGTTTCATTTCCACAGCCAGTTTCTGGACAGAGACAGAATTGGAGAGGAAGAGGACGAGAAGGCTTAGGAAGAGGAAGAGGAGGAAGATTTAAGCCATACTTCCAGCAATCTTCAGAAGTGTGTTATAATTGTGGACAGGTTGGTCACTTTGCCCGTGAGTGTAATGGGCCAGGAGGAAACACCAGAGGGAATTTCAGAGAAAGATACAGGGGCCAGTCAAGATCATCTGGAGGACCGGTGAACCCTTATAGGGGCCCGGAGCAAGGATTCTAGAGGTGCCCAGAAGATCCGAAAGAGGGGTGTGAGCTGGTAGCATCAGGACCGGAAAAAGATCCTACAATTGAGGTGAAAGTAAACAAACGACCATTGGAAGTGATGGCGGATAGCTGAGCTGCTTTTACCTGTGTTCGGCCTGAAGATGCTACACATCTCCCTATGTCCAATCAACTAATTAGGACAATCGGATTTGAGGGAGTGAAACAGCTGATTCCTCTTACGGAACCAATTGAGCTCTGCTATGAAAATCAGAAAATTACAATACCCATACTGGTATCAGAACATACACCTATTGCATTACTGGGAAGAGATGCATTGTGTAAATTGAACTGTACAATGAAATGTACACCAGACGGCTGTCTGGTAGAAGTGCCAAAGAAAGGTTTACCAATTGTTGATGACGACAGAGATGGATTCTTCTTCAGTATTCTGGATTGGGAAATCTCAGTGAAGATTTTTTTGAAGCAGGCTAAGATATGGGAGAAATTCATTGTGACAAACATGCCAGATGCGAGCTTCCGGAATATCCATTTCATTGTGCGCTCAAGTATTTCAAGAATGCTGCCCAATCGAACACAGAGGAATGGTTGAGTCATCAACCAAAGAAAGTTCAACTCAGCTCATGTTGCATGAATTTTAGGACCACAAGGAGCTAGCTATGAAGATAAACACAGGCGATTATCTGGATAAAGAATTTGAGATTGAGAAGAGTGTGCCACATGTGACCTTGTTGGTTTCTGAAGGCTATGAGCAGAAGGAAATAGGGGAAATGATGACAGAAGCAGAGAAAGCTGTTTTCGTACCGATGAAAGAGAATTTGGGGATTTGGATGAGTGAAGATCAGCGATTTCTCAAGATAATGATTTCGGCTCAAGGACAAGGAGAGCCACAAGCTGTATGGATGACACATGAATCTATTTGTAGTGTGAAGATGAATTATGACCCTATGAAAGAGGAGATGTTGCAACACGTTTAAGAATGTTTGAGGTTTCAAAGTAGTACTGATATTGGACTTGTGAAATCAGCCCAACCGGTGAAAGTTGAACTTCGACCAGGAGCCAGACCTCCTTGGAAAAATCAGTATAAATTGAAAGATGACTTTCAAAAGCAGGTGTTTTGAAAACAATGAAAAAATCCTTAGAGTAGCAATCAATTGTTGTTTTGGGAGAAACCATGAGGGGTTGATAGTAACGCCTCTAGACCTATTAGGTCTGATGATTTAGGAAGCTAGGGGTTAGCTAATGTTGCAAGGGGGAGGTTAGGAGAAAGATCACAAAGGAGTATGGTTTTTGGGAACCATATTTGCTTGAATAGGTTGACTATGTCATAGGCAGGTGCATAATCTGTCTGAAAAATCATGTTTGCAGGGGTGTGACTGTTATTCTTGGTTACATTCCTACACCAAGAGGTGCATAATATGTCAAACTAAGCTAAAAGATTCTCAGTTGGTTGCAAAGTTCTTGTGTAAAGAAGTCATAAGCAGGTCGGAATTTCCCGATTGAATATCCTCAGAAAATGGGAAGGAGTTTTGTGGATAAATCAGTGAAATGGTTTTTGAAAAATTGGAGAAAAAAGTCAGACTAAAATGTTATGAAACTTAGGTTGAAGTAACTCTAGGAAATTTTCAATATCTGATTGTACGATAATTTTTCACGTCTTTACATATTATTGTGATATTTAGTGTTTTTGTTATGAATCAAAGGGGGAAATGGAATGTGATTCATATATATATATATATATATATATATATATATATATATATATATATATATATATATATATATATCATTCTTATATTATTGTTGATATTGATGTTTTAATTTGCATGTGTTGTTTTGCAAAAGATACTGGTTGGTGTTTTCTTTTCTTCCAGAAGTATATGGGGATGTGAGTGGCATTCAAATATCAAACATGGACAATATGAATGGCTGGAGGAAGTGGAACAAGGAAGGTGTGGAAATGTTCAGATTCCATCATCAACGTTTTGTGTAAGTCGACACGTGCTGAGGAGATGAAGTGATAGTGGACTACATTCAGTGTCTGCAATGGTATATAGACATATTTGCATGTAATACATAATTTTTGTCATACTTTCTGTATTAATTTTTGAAGAATTATGTTTTCTGTTGTTGGAATATGTGGGGACCTCAGATGTTTTTGTTTATTTCGTTGAAGCTTAGGGATATTGGGTCTAGGCAGGGACAGAGAGAATCCACAGGAGGGTCCGATGGGTCGACCAGCCTGAATGTGGATATTTTTGATTGTATTTTGTTTGTTGAGGTTTTCATGTGCTATTCAATTGCATCATAGCTTAAAAATGCATTGATAAAGATTTATAAATTGATCTGGAGTACTTAGGTGGTGCGCCTGGGGCAGAGGGGCCGTGAGAGAATTTTCCTGTCTTGATTGACTGATGGATATTTGGAATGAAAGCTGCCAGACAGGTTTTTCGCTCTTATACTCCATAACAATTTATTTACACTCCATACAAAAATGTGTCTATATTAACATGTGTTTACTCTCCATACATTTTGGTTTATTGCTGAAGTTACTCACGAACAAAAATTAAGAACTTAATTAGTCTCGAAGGGGGCAAATATGTAATGTCTGAGGGTCTATGATTTTGCTGACATTTGCAAATGGTTTAACAGATGAACTTTACTCTGCTTTGCTGAAACATCTGGAAAGCATTACTACATAGGCTTCTTGGAATAGAGGACATTTGGAGATATGTGGAGGCCAGGGATTGGTCTTTTAAAATCACACCATATTATGTTACATTGGATATAAATACCATGTTTTGAACAAAGGACGGGAAGAAATAACATATCAGAGATTTGGGTCCGGTTATTCTCCAGATATCTGCAGATGTCTGTAAATTGACGCTGGAATCCTTTGATGGAATAAACCTTTATAATCAAAGTACAGCGTCAGCGGACTTCTTATCATCACAGCATAATTAGCAACATATTTTTCAGACACCACAATGACTCCAGCAGTAAGCTGTACCTACAGATGAACAGTCTGAAGAGTGAGGACATTCAGCAGTGTATAAATGTGCTAAAGAGTCACAGTGGTTAAACTAATGGGAGTAGCTGTACAAAAACCACTTCCACATTCAGCACAGACAACCTCATTTATTTTTGATGAATGATTTAATATGTAAATATGTTCACAAGCACCACCTTACATTTGTTTTTAAAATAATAACTTGATTCATACAGTAAAGTTACCAATAATAAGAAAACAAAGTTTAACCATTTTACAGTTTCACCTTCCATAAAGTGTAGTATTAAAAACTGAAACATTATCACATAATTTCACCCCATTTGCACTGATATTCTCAGTCTTTTATACCTGATTATCATTATGCAAATGTAATCTTAACCCTCTCTCTCCTCTCCATTATATAAACAGTCTCTCTATGTATGTTAGACCTGGTATGTCCATCTGAGTCCTGGAGAGTAGAAGAACAGCTCCCACCAGTTCAGCTTCAACACAAAACCATGTTCCCTGCTTATCTGCTGCTGCTACTGTAGCTGTTGGTGTGAGTGTCTATATGGGGACAGGCACAATAAGAAAACTGGATCAGACTTTAATGTAATGCAAAAAATCATGTTACTTGGATTTGCAATATTGATAATTTTTTCCTTTCAACAGGTGTACAGAGTTATGAACTCACTCAGCCAGCCTCTATGACTGTCCAGCCCGGTCAACCACTGACCATCTCCTGTAAGGTCTCGTATTCAGTTACTAGCTTTTATACAGCTTGGATTCCCACAGCCCACACAGAAAGAACTGGAGTGATTGGATATATTGAAAGTGGTGGAAGCACAGTTTATAAAGATTCACTGAAAAACAAGTTCAGCATCACCAGAGGGGACACTTCCAGCAACACGTTGTTTTTAAAGTTCAGAGTCTGCAGACTGAAGACACAGCTGTCTATTACTATGCTCGCCTCCACAGTTACAACAAACCAGCAGCAGACCTGTATTAAAACTCACTCCTCCCTGAACAGTTAAAATTTATACCGTGTATCTACCAGAAGGGCAATCTGAGTCAATATAAAACTCAAACTTCCTGTGATACAATATTTCTACAATACTTACAACATAAAGTTTGTTCATGACATGAAACAGGTTAAGCATGAGAAAAGCTTGGCACACAGGTATTTTTTTTAGTTTCTCCCATTCTTCTCTGCAGATCCTATTAAGCTCTGTCAGGTTGGATGGGGAGCGTCGCTGTACAGCTATTTTCACGTCTCCAGAGATATTCGATCGGGTTCAAGTCCGGGCTCTGGCTGGGCCACTCAAGGACATTCAGAGACTTGTCCCGAAGCCGATCCTGCGTTGTCTTGGCTGTGTGCTTAGGGTCGTTGTCCTGTTGGAAGGTGAACTTTTGTCCCAGTCTGAGGTCTTGAGCGCTCTGGAGCTTTGCTCCGTTCATCTTTCCCTCGATCCTGACGAGTCTCCCAGTCCCTGCCACTGATTTTTTTTTTCTAAAAACCTGTTCTCTCTATTTTTCATTATGGGGTATTGTGTGTAGATTGATGATAAACATGTTTTATTTAATCAATTTTAGAATAAGGCTGTAACATAACAAAATGTGGAAAAAGGTAAGGGGTCTGAATACTTTCCGAATGCACTGTATGTACAGTATGTGCATATATTATGATATATTACGCATACATAATGCATCCAGTAATGCATCAGACACCTGTCTTTGTAGGACAGACAGTATGCAAATAAACCCCCTCCCTCTGCTATATCAAAGACCTGTTCTGACACAACCTTCATCACTGTAACCACCCTGTTTGTTAGTAACCAGACAGACAATGTCTGCCATACAACAGAGAAATATGTTCTTACACCCTACTCCCTCCTGGCATTCCTGCCATGTAAGTGGGGGATTTTAGTCTCTTTGAATAAGGACGACATCAAAGCATTGTGTTTGTCAGTTGATTTGCCATTGTTTTAGTCAGTTGTTTTCCCATTGTTTTAGTCAGTTGTTTTGCTATTGTGTTAGTCAGTTGTTTTCCCATTGTGTTAGTCAGTTGTTTTCCCACTGTGTTAGTCAGTTGTTTTGCCATTGTGTTAGTCAGTTGTTTTACCATTGTGTTAGCCAGTTGTTTTGCTATTGTGTTAGTCAGTTGGTTTGCTATTGTGGTAGTCAGTTGTTTTCCCACCGTGTTAGTCAGTTGTTTTCCCATTGTGTTAGTCAGTTGTTCTGCTATTGTGACATTGTTTTTGATGAATGCCTCTCATCTCTCTCTCTCTTCTCCCTGCTCTTATTCAGATATACACAGCATTAGTTTGACCTCCTTCCCTGCTCAACTCAAAGCTCCTGGAGAGTCAGTGAAACTATCTTGCCAAGTATCTGGCTATGCCCTGACAGACTATGGTACAGGTTGGATACACAGCAGCTAGGGAAAAACACTGGAGTGGATTGGATCATCTGGGCCAGTGGATCCATCAACTCTGGATCCTCTTTTAAGAGCAGATTCACCATCTCCAGAGACAGTAGTAATGTACTGTACTTAGACATCACCAGTCTGCAGGCTGAGGACAGAGCTGTTTATTATTGTGCAAAAACTAGAGGCACAGTGCAACAGCTCAATGGAAGACCTGTACAAAAACAAAATGCTAACACACAGATTACTGTAAGAACAACAGAGTATGATAGGATGACAGTTTTAAGAGCAAAATGTTAAAAAGCACATTCAGTGAAATTCAATATTCAAAAATACACAGCAAATTGGGTGTAGATTTTCTTTCTGTTTAAAAGTTGCAGAGTGTTGATTTCATAACTATTTGACTCTAAATGGAACACTCTATGGTCATAAATTCAACACTCCATAGTTAATTTAACTCTGATGAATACATCATTTTTTGTTGATAAGGTTAAAAATATTACGATTGCTAAAAAAATAGTCCTAGGGCTGTTTTCTAAACATAATATAGTCCCATCCCATAAGTGAAGCGTCAAAAGTCAATATGGTTCACAGAGGGTTTTCTGAAATTCCTAACCCTGTCATATTGTACCTACCTTCTTATACAAATTACACATAGCTTTCTAACTTTTAACTCTTTTCATCTCACTCTCTGCCTGATTTGATAGCAGTCTATCTGTGTGACTCACATCTCTCTCTCTCTCTGAGTCCTGGAGAGTGAAGAAGGTAAACTCCCACCAGTTCAGCTTCAACACAAACCATGTTCCCTGATTCTCTGCTGTTGTTGTTGGCAGCTATATCATGTCTCTCAGGATTTGGGTGTTTAACAGACTTATAACATGTTTAAAGGAATATATTATGTAATTCATGCTTACATAGCTTTAAAATAGCAGTACATTTGAGATTTTTCTATATGATATGATGATGTTTCTTAACAGGTGTACACTGTGGTCTTGAGCTCACCCAGCCAAGTTCAATGGTTATAAATTCTGGAGAGTCTTTGGTAATCACAGTGACTTTAATAGGACAGAGTCTGCAGACTGAAGACACAGCTGTCTATTACTGTTCTCGATACCACAGTGATACAAACGAGCCCCAAAGCTGTACAAATATCCCAACAGTAGTGAGTAGAAAACAAACTCAATCATACTGTATTTTCCCCACCAGAAACTGTTGTACCATTCATATATGTCTACATAGTAAATCAAGTACGAAAATACACAAACTAAATGATGAAATCATTCCTCTGTACATTTTACTTTACATGGTGTGTTGTATCTTATTTGCGATATAAGAGGTGTCAATGTTCAAGTAAATACAGAGTTCATACTAGCTATCTATAGTTAACCATCGTCACTTCACTGAAAATATAATCAGCAAACAGAATAAAATCTGTAAGTAATAATCTAAATAAAACGTTAACATCAAGTCAAAAAAAGTAATGGACCAAGTATTTATCCTTGGAGGACACCAGCCATTAAATTCTGACACTGATTCTGTGTATAACATGTCACTGTGATACAAGTAACGTCTTCTTTCACTCTATGCAAAGCAACTCTCCTCTCTTGTATATAAAGAGGAATATATCTCTCTCTCGTTCACTCAGTTAGCATAAGTGCAGTTGCCATCAGTTCATCTTCAACACAAACAATGTTCCCTGCATCTCTGCTGTTGCTGCTGGTATGGTAATATTTTATGTATCATTAAGGAAAATGTTGGGAAATGTCAAAGGTAAAATATAGTAAACATGATTGACATTTTATAATCCAGATGCATGTCTAAATAAGGAATATAGCCAATACAGTATGTAAACATGCTTTATTAATGTATGTATATTATTTTTAAAAGTGTCTGAGCCACGCCACCAATATAATGAGAAAAGGGAAAGAGGCAAAAGCGCCCATGGCCTTTTGGAGTAAACAACATGTGTTATTGGTGGGGTGGCAGTTAAAGATGTTAATCAGTTATTTTAAGGGGAGTAGCTTTGTATGCTATGTAAACATGACTGTGCATTTGTGTGTGTATAAAAGAGATCTCTGAGCTGCAGAGATACAGTTGCTCCATGGAGCAAGCTCGGCTTTGTTATGCAAATAATAAAGTCTAATTTTTGGATTCACAAGCTCCAGTCTCTTGAGAGATATTTTTGAGTTGACTACTTTTGAGTCAAATATTTCTACGACACTGGCAGCTACATCCTGTGAGTTTTGGGGGACTGATACATCAACAAATACCATTGGTGTTCTGTCAGACTGAGCTCACACAGCCAGGCTCTATGACCCTGCAGTCTGGACAGCCTCTAACCCTCTCCTGTAAGGTCTCTTGGTATTCTTTAACCAGCACCAGCTACTGTACAGGGATGAATCGCTAACCTACAGGAAAAGCACTGGAGTGGATCGGATTCATTTGTCACAAAGGTAGCACATATTACAGCTATAAACTGAAAAACAAGTTTAGCATCACAAGAGACACGTCCAGCAGCACACTAACTTTAAAAGGACAGATTCTGTAGACGGAAGACACAGCTGTGTATTATTGATCATGTCACACAGATGAATAACAGAATGTAAGGTTCTGTATTCATTTTCTTAGTCATCCTTGTGTTCTTGAACGTAGCCCTGTCTTTCATTTTTGTTCATTGATTTCACCTGTGTTAGTTACTCACCTGGTCTCATCAGCTCCTTATTTAGTTCAGTTCATTCTGTTTGTGCTTTGTGAGGTATTGTTCATTTTGACTCTACTAAGCCTTTTCCTAGCTCGTTTGTGAGAACCAGTTTTAGCCCTCAGTCCTAGTTTTGTTTCACCCTCCTGTTTGCCTTCCTGTGTATGACCATTGCCTGCCTGTGACCACGATTCCTGCCTTCTGCGAAGGCTAAATAAACACCTGCCGCACTCTGCGCGTGAATCTATACCTTTTTCTCCCTGAGTACTCATTACACAGAACACACACACAGCCTATTTGATAGTGCAACCCTAAGTAACAGTACAGATGAAAAATTATCAGGCCTACTGTACATCTTACTGTATAAATTATTGTTGAAAGAAAGCCTTGGTTGGAACTGTTGCTGTTAAAATACAAAACATATTTTTATTCTGAACTGGAATAAACTGATTGATCACATCACACAGATGTAGACCAGAAAACACACACACTAATGAGAGGTGTGTGGCTGGTTGAAGATTTCAACAAGCATGTGTATTCTGGGCTCATGCTCAGCATTGAGACTGTTTCTGTACTTGTTTTTTAAGTATGTCAGAGTTGAGAACCCTGACTCGCATTGGTATGTGGTGCCAAACTGGATCAGAACATTTACTGCTTACAGGCAGGAGACCGCTTCCTGCTGTAGATGAGCAACCCAGAACTGTGTGAGTGTGTTTGCCTCAAAAAGCATCTTGCTTCAATCAGTTTATTCCAGTTCAGAATAAAAATTATTACTTGTATTTTAGTTTTCAACAATAATTTCTACAGTAAGATGTACAGGAGGCCTGATCATTTTTCATCTTCATCTGTACTGTTACTGCCTGCCCATACCATAACCCCACCGCCATCATGGGAAACTCTGTTCACAACATTGATATCAGCAAACCACTTGCCCGCACAACACCATACACGTGGTCTGCGGTTGTGAGGCCGGTTTGAGGTATTGCCAAATTCTCTAAAACGACGTTGGTGGCAGCTTATGGTAAAGAAATTAACATTCAATTATCTGGCAACAGCTCTGGTGGACATTCCTGCAGTCAGCATGCCAATTGCACACTCCCGCAAAACTTGAGACATCTGTGGCACTGTGTTGTGTGACAAAACAGCACAAGGTCCACCTGCGTAATGATCATTCTGTTTAATCAGCTTCTTGATATGCCACACCTGTCAGGTGGATGGATTATCTTGGCAAAATGAGAAATACTCACTATCAGGGATGTAAACAAAACATTTGAGAGAAATAAGCTTTTTGTGCATATGGAACATTTATGTGATCAACACTTTACATGTTGCGTTTATATTTTTGTTCAGTGTCGTTATGTTTTGGGGTTATTATATATTTTTTACCTTATTTCCAGATGTCTTCTAAACTACCCACAATGCACTATTTTCCAACATCATTTGGAGAATCTACTCTGTGCTACTGAGTTCGTATGCTAGCTCGGTAGCTAGCGCAAGTTGGTTAACTTTAGCATCCTCATGCTCTTCACAGAATGTGTGGTTGTCTTATCTAGTGGGAACCCAATAGCATGGCATGCTCTGGTGCCTTCTTGGCATGGGCTCAAAACAAAGAGAAAATCATTCCTGCTTGCTCTAATGGTGTAGTACCTCATCAGTTCTCCTTTTTGTTTTGTCAACTTTTCGGCATGTTATCTGTGAAGTTAGGCTACGGGAGTTTTGTAACTTTTCCCACCTTGGCCTAGTGCTAGCACACTAGCTGACTGACATCTGGAATCTATATTTCTTTGATTTTTCTCGCTATATACAGTCGTGGTCAAAAGTTTTGAGAATGACACAAGTATTGGTCTTCACAAAGTTTGCTGCTTCAGTATTTTTAGATATTTTTGTCAGATGTTACTATGGTATACTGAAGTATAATTACAAGCATTCCATAAGTGTCAAAGGCTTTTATTGACAATTACATTAAGTTTATGCAAAGAGTCAATATTTTCAGTGTTGACCATTCTTTTTCAAGACCTCTGCAAACCGCCCTGGCATTCTGTCAATTAACTTCTGGGCCACATCCTGACTGATGGCAGCCCATTCTTGCATAATCAATACTTGGAGTTTGTCAGAATTTGTGGGGTTTTGTTTGTCCACCTGACTCTTGAGGATCGACCACAAGTTCTCAATGGGATTATGGTCTGGGGAGTTTCCTGGCCATGGACCCAAAATGTCGATGTTTTGTTCCCCGAGCCACTTAGTTATCACTTTTGCCTTATGGCAAGGTGCTCCATCATGCTGGAAAAGGCATTGGTCGTCACCAAACTGTTCTTGGATGGTTGGGAGAAGTTGCTCTCGGAGGATGTGTTGGTACCATTCTTTATTCATGGCTGTGTTCTTAGGCAAAATTGTGAGTGAGCCCACTCCTTGGCTGAGAAGCAACCCCACACATGAATGGTCTCAGGATGCTTTACTGTTGGCATGACACAGGACTGATGGTAGCGCTCACCTTGTCTTCTCCGACAAGCTTTTTTCCGGATGCCCCAAACAATCGGAAAGGGGATTCATCAGAGAAAATGACTTTACCCCAGTCCTCAGCAGTCCAATCCCTGTACCTTTTGCAGAATATCAGTCTGTCCCTGATGTTTTCCTGGAGAGAAGTGGCTTCCTCGCTGCCCTTCTTGACACCAGGCCATCCTCCAAAGTCTTCGCCTCACTGTGCGTGCAGATGCACTCACACCTGCCTGCTGCCATTCCTGAGCAAGCTCTGCACTGGTGGTGTCCCGATCCCGCAGCTGTATCAACTTTAGGAGACGGTCCTGGCGCTTGCTGGACTTTCTTGGGCACCCTGATGTCGCCTTCACAACAATTTAACCTCTCTCCTTGAAGTTCTTGATGATCCGATAAATGGTTGATTTAGGTGCAATCTTACTAGCAGCAATATCCTTACCTGTGAATACCTTTTTGTGCAAAGCAATGATGACGGCACGTGTTTCCTTGCAGTTAACCATGGTTAACAGAGGAAGAACAATGATTTCAAGCACCACCCTCCTTTTAAAGCTTCCAGTCTGTTATTCTAACTCATCAGCATGACAGAGTGATCTCCAGCCTTGTCCTCATCAACACTCTCACCTGTGTTAACGAGAGAATCACTGACATGATGTCAGCTGGTCCTTTTGTGGCAGGGCTGAAATGCAGTGGAAATGTTTTTCTGGGATTAAGTTCATTTCCATGGCAAAGAGGGACTTTGCAATTAATTTCAATTCATCTGATCACTCTTCATAACATTCTGTAGTATATGCAAATTGCCATCATAAAAACTGAGGCAGCAGACTTTGTGAAAATTAATATTTGTGTAATTCTCAAAACTTTTGACCACGACTGTAGCTATTGGATTTCCCTTACTGACTCTCCCTCGGCCCGATGAATTGCCCGCCTCCCACTCGCTTTGGTAGCTATCTCAGCCTGCACTCTTTTAAAAGTTTTACCATCGGATGAGCCCCATCCATCAATATGTAAGTCTCTGCTCTCTTTTTGCTTTTGATCTGCGGTTATGTTTTACTTCTGTTGTGTTAGTTGTGTTCTAGCTGGTCTGCAGTTGCTGTGCTCTGGCTTTGCCAACCATAACAATGGTGGTTGGCTAGGCTGGCTAAGCTAATAGTTGACAAATAGCTAATATTAGCTGGCTGGCTGGCTTGCTTGCTGGCTAAGATAACTGCATATACATGTAGCTAACATTCTTTGATTACGTTAGATGATAACTGGTTGGATGGTGTTATGTATTTCCAAAACTTTTGTTTACTTGAATGTAGCTGTAACCTATGTGTTGTTAGCAGGCTGGTAGGGCTAACGTTAGCGGGCTAGTAGAGCTAACATTAGCAGGATAGTTGGCTAGCAACCTTGAAAGTTGTTTTGTAACAATACATTCATAAAGTATTTGCTTGTAAATTATCTGAAAATGTAATTGAAACCAGTAGTCATGAGTGCAAACATTTTGGTTTAAGTAGAATTTATAGATTTGAAGTTATTTCTGTTGGAGTTTACATTATAGGGAATAGGCTGGCTTGCTGGGTCTTCCATATTATATCACACCCTGGAAAAAGCTTTTCTGACATGACTTCGGCATTCTTCGGAATTCTGATTGTTTCATGTAATAACTCAAAAATGTTTGCAAATCCATATGTTACATGTGGTTGCTAATGCAAATCCATATGTTACATGTGGTTATGTTTATGTTACCTAGCCTTGAAGTATGATTAGCATCATGTTTCCCTTTTAATAGGCGATATGCACATTACGTATTTTCGGTTAAATGTCAGGATGGATGTAAACTTCCGGTTATCGTAGAATGCTGTGCTACCGTATGTTAGCATTGAATGCTTGTCGTCAAAAACATCCGAAACTGTTAATTTTCATCGTTGTTGTTGTTTATCTTAATTACATTTACATTTACGTCATTTAGTAGACGCTCTTATCCAGAGCGACTTACAAATAGGTGCATTCACCTTATAGCCAGTGGGATAACCACTTTACAATGTTTTAATTTTTTATTTTATTTTATTTTTTTTTATTTTTTTGGGGGGTTGGGGGTGAGGTGGGGGGGTTGGAGTAAGGGGGGTAGAAGGATTACTTTATCCTATCCCAGGTATTCCTTAAAGAGGTGGGGTTTCAAATGTCTCTGGAAGGTGGTGAGTGACTCCGCTGTCCTGGCGTCGTGAGGGAGCTTGTTCCATGTTAATGTTTTTACTTGTAATACTTCGTCTTGACTTATAACACGATGACGTGTAAACGTACGAAAGTGTCCTGTACAGTGTCTGCCAGATGCAATTCTTCTGTTAGTTTTTTTATTTTTCTCAAAGACAGTGAATTTCATAAACGGTGGGTGATTAACATTTGACGAGTCAACTTTCTTACAACCTCTTACCTATTGTCTTGTGCCATTTACCTACCTTCAAACAGTATTGGCAGAGCAGTAGGTGAGTGGTACAACATTGTAGCCTAGTACCAATAACAACAGTAGAGTGAAGGTTTTGCTCCTAATTCCTCTTGAAAAGTAGAAACATCAAGTACAAAAGCAACGAAGTTGGGCCATATGTTTATAAAGAAAGAAGTAAAGATGACAGGACAGTTTTGAGTAGAACATCAGCAGTTTGAAGAATAGCTGAGTGGAATATGTTACTATCATTGCAGTCATCAAGTCAGGAAAAAGTAGTAATCTCATTATTGTTTACATTTCAAACCAAACTCCAATTTGTTTACAACAGACCCAAGAACAAAGCATGGCAATTCCCACTCAGCTACCCTGGTCTGTATTAGGCTACCACTGTTGTCGTGAAAACCACTAAAGTTCTAAAGTGTTCTCTTAGCAATGGCAATCAAAGCTGTGGTAACATTAAACGAGTAAAACATGTGTTGAACAGAACCTTGAACAAGTTCAACAGAACTTTGAACATGTCACTTAATCTAGTCCTACTCTCAGCTGGTGTGGTGGCTTTAGTTTCTTCATTGAGTGGTAGCAGTGGGCTCTCACAGAGATCTCATTTGTAGCCCTGTTTTTACCTGATACTTTCATAAAAGTACAAACACATGAAGTGAGAGGTATATACACATGATTAAACTTTATTTAAAGCATGATTAACCTGAAGCAGGACGGAGTTATGACTTAAAACACCAAAGCAAGGCTTCTAGCTCAGGCTAGCTAGCGTTAGCATATTACCTTCAAAGTTGCAAAGAAAATAAGAAGCTTAAAATTTGAAGCCTTTATCCAGTTTGCTACGTGGTGTCGTACTGGATGTCCGGACGACCCTCCGTATATCATTAACAGATACTTTAGGCAACTCCAGCAAACACCTTGTAAACTTCATCTCTGCCATCATAACGGTCTACTGTCGCTGTCTAATGTTTTTTTCCGGTAACCGGAAATGCCCAAGCATCCTTACGCCAATGCGGAAGTGATGCGTGCATAGAGCCTATTGTGTGGTGTATTCTGTCTGTATGTATGCAGTACAGATTAACTAATCACCCCTCCTTTTAACCACTAGAGGGCGATCTCTCCATCTTCCCACCCTGTGAGGAGGAGTCAATGCAAAACTCTGACCTCTTCCATCACTACTTATCTCACTGCAGAGTGGAGGAGAGGGACTGAAGCACTGACTAGACTGAAGAACAGGGACACACCATAACTTCTGACAGTTCATGATGAAATATACTATTGCTTTACTACTGATGATTATAGGTTTGACAGGTAAACACTTTAAGACTGGTTTTATGTAAACAATTTGTTTTTGAGTCAAGGTATTAACTCTATGTTGCTTTGTCTCCACGGGTGTTCATGGTCAGACACTCACTCAGTCTGAATGTGTAGTTATGAAACCTGGAGAATCACACAAACTGACCTGCACATATGCTGGATTTGGTGGCAACAACTGGAATTATTGGATCAGAAAGGCTCCTGGGAAAGGACTGGAGTGGGTTGCAGCTATTAACGATGGTGGTGGCAAGACTTACTACTCCCAGTCAGTTACGGGTTGGTTCACCATCTCCAGAGACAATAGCAAGCAGCAGGTGTATCTCCAGATGAACAGTCCTGAACACTGAAGACGTATTGTGCTCAAGAGACACAGTGACACATGGAGGCTGCAGCACTGTTCAAAAACTGGTGGACACTGATCTTAGTATGAAAGTTTCTAGGGGGTGGTTTTTCAGACACAGATTAAGCAAAGTCCTGGACTGAAAAGCATTCTCAATAGAGAAGCTCAATTAAAAGTGCTTTTAAAACTTTAAAAGTGCTTTTTAGTCAAGGATTAGGCTTAATCTGTGTCTGGGAAACTGGCCCTATGATTCTATGTTCCACTCATGGCATCAATAACACACATTGGTTAACATATACCATGTCATACGCAGGTTATACTCTCAATTCAATCTAAAATAACACCTGCCACTTGGATAAGAATATGAAGTAAACTTAATAATACAAATTTAAATATGTAATGGGCCGAGTATAGATCCTCGAGAGACACCAACATTTAGATTACTATATTCTGTGACATTTCAAGACACATTGATTACAATAATAATTGTGGTGATTTTAATAACATAATGTAAATAAAGAGACAGTACAAAGTTCACTGAATTTTGTATTTCATTTCAGTCAGTAATAAAGGTTGATGCAGTTTATAACAAATATACACAATTTAGATTTTTTTCTTCTTGTTCCTCTTATACCAACTCCCTCACCTCTATGCAAATAAGCTATTTTCTGTATATAAGGAGGTGTGTCCTTCACTCAGTTGGAGAAGAAAAGTTGCAGCTTCAACATAAACCTTGTTACAGTGCATTCGGAAAGTATTCAGACCCCTTGACTTTTTCAACATTTTGTTACATTGCAGCTTTATTCTAAAAATGGATTAAAGAAATACAAATCCTCATCAATCTACACACAATACCCCATAATGACGAAGCAAAAATAGGTTTTTAGAAATTTTTGCAAATGTATACAAAATTTAAAACAGATACCTTATTTACATAAGTATTCAGACCCTTTGCTATTAGACTCGAAATTGAGCTCAGGTGCATCCTGTTTCCATTGATCATCCTTGAGATGTTTCTACAACTTGATTGGAGTCCACATGTGGTAAATTCAATTGATTGAACATGATTTGGAAAGGCACACACCTGTCTATATAAGGTCCCACAGTTGGCTGTGCATGTCAGAGCAAAAACCAAGCCATGAGGTCGAAATAATTGTCCGTAGAGCTCCGAGACAGGATTGTGTCGAGGTACAGATCTGGGGAAGGGTACCAAAACATTTCTGCAGCATTGAAGGTCCCCAAGAACACAGTGGCCTCCATCATTCTTAAATGGAAGAAGTTTGTAACTACCAACACTTTTCCTAGAGCTCGCAGACCGGCCAAACTGAGCAATCGGGGGAGAATGGCCTTGGTCAGGGAAGTGACCAAGAACCCGATGGTCACTCTAACAGAGCTCCACAGTTCTTATGTGGAGATGGGAGAACCTCCAGAAGGACAACCATCTCTGCAGCACTCCACCAATCAGGCCTTTATGGTGGAGTGGCCAGACAGAAGCCACTCCTCAGTAAAAGGCACATGACAGCCCGCTTGGAGTATGCCAAAAGGCACCTAAAGGACTCTCAGACCATGAGAAACAAGATTCTCTGGTCTGATGAAACTAAGATTGAACTCTTTGGCCTGAATGCCAAGCGCCACATCTGGAGGAAACCTGGCACCATCCCTACGGTGAAGCATGGTGGTGGCAGCATCATGCTGTGGGGATGTGTTTCAGCGGTAGGGACTGGGAGACTAGTCAGGATCAAGTGAAAGATGAACGGAGCAAAGTACAGAGAGATCCTTGATGAAAACCTGCTCCAGAGCGCTCAGGACCTCAGACTGGGGCGAAGGTTCACCTTCCAACAGGACAACGACCCTAAGCACACAGCCAAGACATCGCAGGAGCGGCTTCGGGACAAGTCTCTGAATGTCCTTCTGTGGCCCAGCCAGAGCCCTGACTTGAACGTGATTGAACATCTCTGAAGAGACCTGAAAATAGCTGTACAGCAACACTCCCCATCCCACCTGACAGAGGTTGAGAGGATCTGCAGAGAAGAATGGGAGAAACTCCCCAAATACAGTTGTGCCAAGCTTGTAGCGTCATACCCAAGAAGACTCGAGGCTGTAATCGCTGCCAAAGGCGCTTCAACAAAGTACTGAGTAAAAGGTCTGAATACTTATGTAAATGTGATATTTAAAAAACTAATAAAAAACAGTTTTTTCTTTGTCATTATGGGGTATTGTGTGTAGATTTACCAGTTCAGCTTCAACACAAACCATGTTCCCTGCATCTCTGCTGCTGCTGGCAGCTGCCTCCTGTGAGTCTCTCTCCATTTGGGAGGATAGAAACACACAAATAAGAAGTTAAGGATTATTATTTCAAAAGACCAACTAATTAGTAATGCTGAGTTACTTTGGATCGTCGTCAATTGTTTTCTTTTTCACAGTTGTGCACTGTGGTGTTGAACTCACCCAGCAAGGCCCAATGGCCATAGAGCCTGGACAGTCTGACCCTCTCCTGTAATATCTCTGAGTACTCTTTGGAGTACTCATATTTGGGGTGGTGGAACGATTAGATTCAAAGATTCACTAAAAAACAAGTTAAAAAAAAATTACTGTGCACGGCTCCACAGTGATACAAACCAGGGCCAGACCTGTACTAAAACCCTTAGCCCCTTATGAACATAAAATGTTAGCTGGCAGAAATACTTATACTAATATCACAGTATTAGCACAGAACTAGTGATATTGAACTAGTGATGGAATGATATAATTTAGTAGCATTCTTCTTGTTTTATTTGTTTGTTTCCATGGGTTTGACTAATCATCCCTAATCAGGCCACTAGATGGTGAGCTAGGTTAACTGGATGGTTGTTATGGCATGAAATACAGTATAATTGCATGCTTGTTAGCAGAACATGTGGTGTTTACTAGGCAGCATCATTATGAATCCAGTATGTCCAGATTTTACATACTAAAGAAGTACTTGGTCAAAATACCCTATACAACCCTATACCCTATACTAAGAATATTTAAATAATTGTGATAAACATGTTATGAAGTAAGTTAAACGCTTAACAATCATCTAGATGTACAATACAGTGCCCCTTGAGTAGTGAAGTAATCCATGGACTGTATAAACTCTATGTGATCTTCCCATGCTGTGAGGAGGAGTCAATGCAAAACTCTCAGCTCTTCCATCACTACTTATCTCACTGCAGAGAGGATGAAAGGCACACTGACTAGACTGAGGAACAGAGACACATCATACTGAGTTCATCATGACATTTACTACTGTGTTTCTACTGATGATAATAGGCCTGACAGGTGGAAACTTTAATATTGCTATAAGAAAACCTTCAGATTGTTATTATGTGAGATTTTGAGTCCAGCTATTAACTCTAATGTTACTTTCTTTCAACAGGTGTTCAGAGTCAGACGCTGATTGAGTCTGGATCAGTGATTAAAAAGCCTGGAGAATCCCACCAACTGACCTGTACAGCCTCTGGTTTAGACATAAATGGCTACTACATGGCTTGGATCAGACATGCTCCTGGGAAAGGACTAGAATGGGTTGCAGCTATTACTGGCAGTGATGGTGGTAGCACTTACTACCCCCAGTCTGTTCAGGGTCGGTTCACCATCTCCAGAAAATATAGCATGAAACAGGTTTTTCTCCAGTTGAACAGCTTGAAGACTGAAGACTCTGCTGTTTATTATTGTGCCAGAGACACAGTGACACAAGAGGCTGCAATGCCATACAAAAACTGGTCAACACTGATCTCAGTATGTCTCTAAAAAGAGTCTATGGTCCACTCTGTCAGCATCAACACCATGTCATCAACAACACACACACTGGTCGACACATACCATACTCTCACATACAGGTCATATGCTCAATTATATCTAAAATAATAAAATATTAAAAACATATACTTACTGAAAATAATATTAATATCTCACAAATGAAAATGCAATTGGCAGAGTATAGATCCTTTAGGGACACCAACAGTTAGATTGCTATATTCTGTGCTATTGCAAGAAACATTGATGACAATGATAATTGTTTTTATAGTAATAAGATGCTGTAAACAAAGTGAGATTCCAAAGTTTGCAATGCAGGTTGTTGCAGCTCATACCAATCAATCTACTCAATATGTCAGTGTGATACTAGTTGATTCACTCTCTTCTTATACCAACTCTCTCAACTGTATGCAAAATTCCACCCCTTTTCTCTCTGTATATAAAGAAACGTGTGTTTCTGTGTTTCATTCAGTCGGAATTAACAAGTGCAGCTCCCACCAGTCTAACTTCAACACAAACCATGTTTCCTGCATACCTGCTGGTGCTGCTGGCAGGGGCCTCCTGTGAGTTTTGGGGAGCGACATACGAACAAACAATAGAGTAATATTCAGTAAAATAATTGGAAAATATGATTCACTAAAAGTTCTATACTGTTTTGTTTGTTTTGTTTTACAGGTGTGTTCTGTCAGACTGAGCTCACACAGCCAGGCTCTATGACCCTGCAGCCTGGACAGCCTCTGACCCTCTCCTGTAAGGTCTCTGGGTATTCTTTAACCAGCACCAGCTACTGTACAGGTTGGGTAGGACAGCCTGCAGGAAAAGCACTGGAGTGGGTTGGATATATATGCGGCAGTGGTAACATATATTATAGTGATAAGATGAAAAACAAGTTCAGTATCTCCAGAGACACGTCCAGCAGCACAGTAACTTTAACAGGACAGAGTCTGCAGACTGAAGACACAGCTGTGTATTATTGTGCTCGAAGACCACAGTGATACAAAACAACACAGGACCTGTACTAAAACGGAATACCCTTGTGAATCAACGAAAAGCACCACATATGACCCTCTGTGTTTCAATAGAATATAATCATATGAATAAAAAAAAATGCTCTATAAAAATAGATACATTGGGAATATATATATACATTGCCAATAAAGAGCAGTGTACACCTTGAGGTGTTATAATTTTTATTTACAACAGTGCCAACATACAGTGCCTTCAGAAAGTATTCATACCCTTTGACTTATTCCACATTTTGTTGTGTTACAGCCTTTAATTTTCTCACCCATCTACACACAATACTCCATAATGACCCCCAATTTTAATGTTTTTATTTTACACATTTATTGAAAATGAAATACAGAAATATCTCATTTACATAAGTATTCAAACCCCTTTGCTATGACACTCCAAATTGTGCTCAGGTGCATCCAATTTCCTTTGATCTTGAGATGTCACTACAACTTGATTGGAGTCCACCTGTGGCCAATTCAATTGTTGGACATGAAGTCCAAGGAACTGTCTGTAGATCTCCGAGATAGAATTGTGATGAGGCATAAGGCTTAAAACTGTTTCTAGAGTGTTTAAAGTTTCCAAGAGCACAGTGGTCTCAATCATTGGGAAATTGAAAAAATATGGAACTACCCAGACTCTGCCTAGAGCTGGACATCCGACCAAACTGAGCAACCGGGCAAGAAGGACCTTGGTCAGGGAGGTGATCAATAACCCAACGACCACTCTGACAGAGCTACAGAGTTCCTTGCCTGAGATGGGAGAACCTGCCAGAAGGACAACAGTCTCTACAGCACTTCGCCAATCTGGTGAATGCCTGGAGTCTCTACAGCACACCTGGAGTTTGCAAAAAGGCACGTGAAAGACTCTGAGATCATAAGGCAAAAGATTATGTGGTCGGATGAGACAAAAATTGAAATCTTTGGACTGAATGCAAAGCGCTATGTCTGGAAAAAACCAGGCACAGCTAATCACCTGTCTAACACCATCCCTACCGTGAAGCATGGGGATGGCAGCATCATGCTATGGGGATGCTTTTCAGCGGCAGGGACTGGGAGACTGGTAAGAATAGAGTTAACAATGCATGGAGCCAAATACAGGCAAATCCTTGATGAGAACCTGCTTCAGAGTGCAAACGACCTCAGACTGGGGCAAAGATTTCCATCCCAACAGGACAATGACCCCAAGCATTTAGCCAAAGCAATGATGGAAAGGCTTCAGAACAAGAATGTGAATGTCCTTGAGTGGCCCAGCCAATGCCCAGACTTGAAACGAATTGACAAACTAGGGAATTACTGGAAGATTGCTGTTCATTGCCGCTGTCCATCTAACTTAACAGAGCTTGAGAAAATCTGGAAGGAAGAATGGGAGAAAATCCCCAAATCCAGATGTGCAAAGCTGATACAGACATACCCAAGACAACTCAAAGATATAATTGCGGATAAATGTGCTTCTACAAAGTTTTGACTCAGTGTGAATGCTTATGTAAATGAGATTTCTGTATTTCATTCTCAATACATTTGCAAGAATATCTAAAAACATGTTTTCACATTGTCATTATGAGGTATTGTGTGTAGATGAGTGAGAGAAAAAAAATGATTTAATACATTTTGAATTCAAGCTATAGCACAACAAAATGTATAATAAGTCAAGGGGTATGAATACTTTCTGAAGGCACTGCATGTATTATTTATACCAATTCTAAGGGAAAAACCATTTAACACCATAGAGATGCAAATGTATTCTGTGTACCAAGATCGAATGTCTCCTCCCAATCCAATAGTCTGCTATAATAACTGAACTCCACAGACCATCTACCCCAGTCACAACTGCCACTCACAGTCTACTAATTTGCTTCCAGAATCTTAGAACTTCCCCACAATGAAACTTCTAGAATGTGTGTTCCTCCTGGCTCTCATCTCAGGTGAGTTAACTGGAGTTATTTCTGTCCAGTGTAGGAGAGAGGAGAGGAGCTGTGCTACTTGACTGGTGGCTCACAGTCATCTAAACTCTGTCTGTTTTTCAGCTGTTCAGGGGCAGTCACTCACCTCCTCTGAGCCAGTGGTGAAGAGACCTGGAGAGTCAGTAACACTGTCCTGTGCTGTGTCTGGATTCTCAATGGATAGCTACTGGATGCACTGGATCCGTCAGAAACCAGGGAAAGGACTAGAGTGGATTGGATACATTGACGGTGGAACCACTGCTTACTATGCCCAGTCTCTCCAGGGTCAGTTCACCATCACCAAAGACAACTCCAAAAACCAGCTGTACTTAGAGGTGAAAAGCCTGAAGACTGAAGACTCTGCTGTTTATTATTGTGCCAGAGACACAGTAACACAGGATGCTGCAGCACCGTACAAAAACTGATCAACACTGATCCCAGTATGAGAGGCAATGAGGCATGTCTGTTCTTTAAACACACACACACACACTACTCAACAGTAGTGGAAAACACACTGTCCACTGATATCAATGTTATCCACATAAAACATCCACAAACATTATAAACAGTGAAAAGCACACAATTTACATTAACAAAGAAGTACATTTTTTTGCAATTCAGACTTCATATTAGCTATTATGTTTTGAACATCTTTATCAGACAGAAATATATTAATGTGATCAGCAAACAGAAATACATTTAAACTAAAAACAGTAATAAACCAATTATAGACCCTTGAGGAACTCCACAATAGACTCCCAAGAGGAGATACTAGTTATATGGTCCCACATAGGCAAATATTATTGTTTCTGTGCTGTTCAGCATTTTATAAAAGACTAAACATATCTAGTCTGAACATCCCATATGAAACATCTGAAACACAGAGAGAAGAATGAAGGATTTGGAGGGTATCAATGAATAGAGCAGAAGATATATACAGATGTTGATCATTTTCATGCCAACCTGTAGCGTATTCAAGGTTTAAAAAGGCTTTTCAAGTTTTACATTTCCACTTTAAAATGTCAGACTTGATTTGCCCTAACAAAAAATGTATCACCCCAACAAAAAATGTCCATTAATTGCAATCCACATAATAATTAATATTTCCTGTTGCTGCAGGATTATTTTCCTGCTGTAGAAAACTGGCTCAAATTAAGATCCTACGTCTGTATCTCTCTCAGTCTGTATTTAAACCTCTTGAGGACGGTCTATGCAAAGTCTCCCTCCCATTCATCCCTTTATAATCAGAAACTCAGCTCTGACCTTCTCATTATAGGCAGCTTGGACTGATATTACAACAAGTCCTGTATTAACTAATACTGAGCAATGGAACAGATGATTATCTGCAGTTTAGTTCTCATGGTGATGTCCATACACAATAAGTAAAACATTACACATTGGTGACTGAAGAATGGCTGAGTGGTTAAACTCGAAATCAATGTAAATACCACATCTTCAACAGAGTGTTTTTCTTGCAGGTGTTTGTTGTGATATAAGGCTGGATCAGTCTCCTCCTCAGGTGAAAAGACCTGGAGACACTGTTAAACTGTCCTGTACAATCTCTGGTTTCTCAATGAGTGGATACTGGATACACTGGATGAGGCAGAACCCAGGCAAAGCCCTGGAGTGGATCAGGAGAATGAATAGCAATTCTCCAGTCTACTCAGACTCCCTGAAAGGCCAGTTCTCCCTGACTGAGGACGTCTCTACAAGCACACAGTTCTTAGAGGCCAAGAGTCTGAGATCAGAGGACTCTGCTGTTTATTATTGTGCTCGAGATAAACACTGACCGCAGATGGTGAAGCAGCTGTACAAAAACCCACACCCCCTAACAACATGGATAGCTGGTGTACTATTTCCTTTCTTTGTGTCACACTAGAATAATACTCAGTATCATTACTGTAAAGAATACAACAACAATATCTCAAAACACTACACAATAAAAGACTCCAGCTCTAACATTCAAACTACACAACCAAACTATATTTTGTCCAGTCTGGTCAAGCTTCTTATTGTCACATGAACAAGTATTTAAAGGCCCAGTCAAGTCAAAAACATGATTTTCTTGTGTATATATATATCATAGTGTGGAAACATATATATGTTTCCACACTATGAGGTTGGAATAATACTGTGATATTGTGAAAATGATGATAATGCCATTTTAAAACACTGCCTGAAACCTCAGCCTGTTTTGGCGGGAGGGAGTTGTGGCCTTCCATGGTGACATCACCATGCAGTAAATTAGTTAATAGACCAATAAGTTCCAAACCTCTGCCAATAACAGCACATTTTCTGTTTTCCCAAAATTCTTGCCTGAGAAATTGCTCTTTGCTATGAAGCTATTTTAGATTTGTTTTATTGAAAACAATCACAGTATGTTACTTAATTGTTACCCAGAAATGTGATAATCATATTGAGATAAAAACGGCTCCATTGGACCTTTAACAAACTATTCAGGCCTTATGAAGCTGTTCGCCATTTCTGAATTCTATACTTAATCCCTATGTGATCGTCCCACCCAGTGAGGAGGAGTCAATGCAAAACGCTGACCTCTTCCATCACTACTTATCTCACTGCAGAGTGGAGGAGAGGGACTGAAGCTCTGACTAGACTGAGGAACAGGGACACACCATAACTACTAATAGTTAATCATGACATTTAATATTGTGGTTCTACTGATGACAATAGGCTTGATAGGTGAACATGTTTGGACTGATTTTATTTGTAAAATCATGTTTGCTGAGGTTTTGAGTCAAGGTATTTTATCTAATGATACTTTGTCTCCACAGGTGTCCAGGGTCAGACACTGACTGAGTCTGGACCAGCGGTTAAAACGCCTGGAGAATCACACCAACTGACCTGTACAGCTTCTGGGTTCACTTTCAGTAGCTACTGGATGGCTTGGATCAGACAGCCTCCTGGGAAAGAACTGGAGTGGGTTTCCTATATTAGCAGTGGTAGGAGTTCCATCTACTACTCCCAGTCAGTTCAGGGTCGGTTCACCATCTCCAGAGACAACAGCAAGCAGCAGATGTATCTCCAGATGAACAGCCTGAAGACTGAAGACTCTGCTGTTTATTATTGTGCCAGAGACACAGTGACACAGGAGGCTGCAGTGCTCAACACTGATCTCAGCGTTATGAGCAATGAGATGAGTCGGTGCTCCACATGGCATTAACAAAACACACACTGGTCGACACATATCATACTCCCATAGACAGGTGATATGCTTAGTTATTACTAAAATAATATATTAAAGACATACCTGCCATTTTTATATAAGAATATGAATAAAAGTCATGAAACTCAACAATATAAATTAAAATCTTCAATATTTATAGAAACTTGAGGCACACCAACAGATAGATTGCTATTCTGATTTTGTGCCTTTCAAAGAAACATTGAAGACCATAATAATTGTGTTAATAATAATAATGTTCAGCAAACAAAAAGAGAATCCAAAGTTCAATCAATGTTGTATTTAATTTAATTGTTCATGTTGTAGGTTAATGCAGCTTATAACAGTCATACTTACTCAATCTACTGAATGTGTCACTGTGTTAGTTATTTTAGTTTTCTTTCTTACACAGTACCAACTCTCTCACCTTTGTGCAACATGTCTCTTCTCCCTGTATATAAAGAGGAATATTTGTCTCTTCACAGTAGGAGTAAACAAGTGCAGTTCCCATAGGTTCAGCTTCAACACAAACCATGTTTTTTGCATCTCTGCTGCTGCTGCTGGCAGCTGCTTTCTGTGAGTTTTTGGGACTGATACATCAGTTATAATCAGGACAATAGTAGACAGTAAAATGTGATCGATAGATAGGCAATATAATTTAAATAGCTAAATACTGTACTATACAGTATGTAAACTTACTATACAGCAGGGTTCCCCAACTGGGGAACCTCAGGATGAATTGTGGGTTATTATATTTGACTCCCAAGATTTCTGGGCAACAAAGAAAGAAAAACGATTTAAAAAATAGTACTTTTTTATTTTTGGGACATAAAATATTGTAGAAACACCCACAAATCAGCTCCAAGTGATTTTAACTTTTCCAATGTATTCCCAAGCATAATAGAGAGCTGCATAATAGCGAGATGTATGTGATCGTATACAAATGTAAGAAGGTTTGCAATGATTATGTTTTAGTCAAATATGATATCTGTTTGGGCTTCTTGCGGTCAATTTGCAGTCTACAAATTATTTGTAATTATGTTCCGGCCCCTGACCATCTGCTCAAACGTTGTGGGGGGCTTTGGGGAGGGTTGCGTGGTTTCTTATTGGGTACAGGGGAGGGTAGTGCACATTTTCCCTGGTTTACATTCAGTCTTTTGCAGGTTTTACTGTATAATTTCATAGCAAATTTCCTCATCTGCTTGCATGCGCCTCCCCTATATCAAGGTGTTTTGGTACTTCCCTTATGCACTACACTTTTCTGCATGCTAACTTTTACTATACCACAGGTCAATATAGTCTACCAGTCTAACTGTCCATCCTCCCCTCTATCCACCATTCATAGTGACAATAGTGGTAGGTGGATCATTTGTCCAGATCTGCAATACGTTAACAAGCAATCATACCACACATGAAAGCATTCAAAGCGGCATACATTTTCAATATGAATCCACAAGAACAAACAGGAATAGCTGACAGGCAGCGGAGAGGCCAGGTGCATTATTGCACATGAAGGAAGAAGACATGAGACACGCAGCTCAAAAAGCTCCAATACTAATCTTGTTTAGGGACAATACAATTATCCTACCTAGACTGGCAAAAATTCTACTCTAGGCTGCAGTGAAAATGTCATTTGAATAACGGTATAGAAGCCCTGTGATTTGAATGTTTCATTCCATTTGGATCAGTTTGGGTCTACTCTAGACAGTTTATACGTTCTAGAAAGGCACAGTAGCAGGCCAGTCTGGATGTATTTTTACTTTTGATACTGAGATGCGCTGTCTGTTGCAGATCATCATTCTCCCAAGTAGTCCTATAATAATGTTGCTACATATGCTCCTGGCAGGCCCAGTTATTCAGGAAAGCTTAATGTGTGCTCTGTCTCCTCTCCAATCCATGCAGCTATATAATCAAATTAACCAGGTTTCCATCCAACCTTTTTATGCAAGTAAAGTCCATGTCGGATAACAAATGTCACGACATCGTGGGAAAGCATGCAGTTTATTAGGGTACAGATGAAATAAGTTGTGATGAACTTCACAGGGTGGTGAAAGTGAACGGATGAGCTTGATGCTCCTTTCAATAAATATTGAGGGTCTTATTCTGGTGACATGATGATCGATGCTTGGTGCCGTTTGACAAATAAAATTAATCTTGCACTTTGGTCCATAATAACCAATAATAACCATAGGCTATACACACAATGTATCTGCGAGCTGTTGACTAGAGCACACGTGCCAATACCAGAGTTGGCCACATTCGCTATACCTACTCAACATCTCTGAATTCCCACCCAGTGAGGAGGAGTCAATGCAAAACTCTGAGCTCTTCCATCACTACTTATCTCACTGCAGAGTAGAGGAGAGGGACTGAAGCTCTGACTAGTAGACTGAGTGATAGACATTGACAATAGTTAACAAAGATTACATAATAGGGCTACTGCTACTGGTTATAGGACTGTCAGGTAAACACTTTGTTTTTACTTTCAACAGATGGTTGTGTGTCCTTAAAAACTTTTGTTCAAGTTTGAAATACTCTCTTTCAAGGTGAGACACTGACTGAGTCTGGACCTGTGGTTAAAAAGCCTGGAGAATCCCACCAACTGACTTGTACAGCCTCTGGTTACTGGATGGCTTGGATCAGACAGGCTCCTGGGAAAGGACTGGGTTGCAATTATTACTGGCAGTGATGGTGGTATCACTTACTACTCCCAGTAAGTTCAGGGTCAGTTCACCACCTCCAGAAACAATAGAAAGCTGCAGGTGTATCTCCAGATGAACAGTCTGAAGACTGAAGACTATATGCTGTTTATTATTGTGCCAAAGACACAGTGACACAGGAGTCTGCAGCACCGTACAAAAACTGATCAAGCACATCTGTGAGACAGACACACTGAGTATCCAGCATAAATTCCTAGTGTATTCAAAGCATCTCTTTCCTAATCAAGCTCAATGCAGTTTAAACCACTCCTCTGCCCATGTGCTGTTAGTCAGTCAATATCTTTCAGAAAGGAAACACCATGTGTACGTTTATCCATTTATTCGAAAAGATCACAACACATAATCTTAGTGTTAGGCTCTGCTCCTTCAGGGTAGATAACTGCAAGAGTGAAACATCATATGAAGATGATAATAGAACTACAGGCAGTGAATATGATATGCTATATCAAATCCCCTGAAGGAAGAAGCACAGGACCAACAGGTGGCGGCTGGGGTGGTGGTGGGATATCAGAAACATCAATCATAGCGAGTAACAGCTAGTTACAGCAGGAGCGCAGCAAGATAAACCAGCGCATGGGAGCACTTCACATCCGACATTGAGGAAGCATGTGCAGAACTAGTCAAGTTAAATATACCATATGTAATTAAAGTGTGAATCCAATTGGTGCAATATCTGCTGAAGCAATCAGCTGATGCCACCACACTCTGGTTTCCCTTCTGAACTGGCGCCGCTTTATATCTTTTTGATGACAGTTTCTTTACATTCACCTGTATATCAGCCTAATCCAACTCAGAGTTTGAATTACTGGTAGATATAAATTAATGTCGTCATTGAGCATACTGAAATATACAATGAAGAAAAATACGCAACATGTAAAGTGTTAGTCCCATGTTTAATGAGCTGAAATAAAATATCCCATTTGCACAAAAGGCTTATTTATCTAAAATGTTTTGCACACATTTGTTTACATCCCTGTTAGTGAGCATTTCTCCTTTGCCAAGATAATCCATCTACCTGACAGGTTCGGCATATCAAGAATCTGATTAAACAGCATGAACATTACACAGGTGCACTTTGTGCTGGGGACAACAAAAGGCCACCCTAAAATGTGTAGTTTTGTCACCTAACACAATGACACAGATGTCTCAAGTTTTGAGGGAGCGTGCAATTGGCATGCTGACTGCAGGAATGCCCACCAGAGCGGTTGCCAGAGAACTGAATGTTCATTTCTCTACCTTGAGCAACATCCCATGTCGATATAGAGAATTTGGCAGTACGTCCAAATCATTTACATTACATTTTAGTCTTTTAGCAGACGCTCTTATCCAGAGCGACTTACAGTTAGTGAATACATCTTTTTTTATACTGGCCCCCCGTGGGAATCGAACCCGCAACCTTGGCATTGCAAATGCCATGCTCTATCAACTGAGCTACATCCCCTGCCGCCATTCCCTTCCCCTACCTTGGACGACGCTGGGCCAATTGTGCGCCGCCCATGAGTCTCCCGGTCGCGGCCGGCTGCGACAGAGCCTGGATTCGAACCAGGATCTCTAGTGGCACAGTTAGCACTGCGATGCAGTGCCTTAGACCACTGCGCCACTCAAATGGCCTCACATCCGCAGACCATGTGTATGGCGTCGTATGGGTGAGCGGTTTGTTGATGTCAACATTGTGAACAGAGTGCCCCATGGTGGCAGTGGGGTTATTGGACGGCCAGGCATAAACTATGGACAACAAACTGTTACGTTAATTATTTAACAAACTATTTCAGTGTCTCTGTGCGTCTCCCAAAAGGTTGTAAGTCTTTTGGATTTAAGAAACGGACAGAGTCCCGGTCTGCATAGTCAGAGATGTTTATTCATTGAGAATTCTGCCTTCACAATTTCAGAGTCCATCTTTTATACTCACATGTCATACAAAAATCCCTCCTCTCTGTAGGCGGGCTGTAGTTTTCCACTTTAAAACTGCTCTCCTGACCATCAGTACACACACACACGCACACACTCTTCCAAGCCTAACAGTTTCTCTCCTCCCTAAATTCCTCAGTTATCTTGGTTTCTCAGTTGCCTGTAGACAGTTCTCCTTGCCCTTTGTTGTCTGGTCTAACTCTTGCTCACATTGCTAAATAGTAGCACAATGTCATAATCTTTACTGGTCCTACACTCACACATTACCAGGTAGTAGATTCTAACACATCTCACACAGTTTCAGAGTATAATAATTAGTCACTACTAAGAAAGTACTAATCATACTTAAAACAATAACATTTCACAACTATATTTAAGGGTGGAACATTTAGTCATTATTTTTAACCTGTATATATTCTAATTTCTATATCACAAACATAATAGCATTTTATCGATGGAGATACCGTGACGAGAACCTAATGCCCATTGTCACGGATGCCGCCGAGGCTGCTCCTCCTCCTTGTTCGGGCAGGCTTCGGCGTTCGTAGTCCCCGGAGTACTAGCTACTGCCGATCGATGTTTCGGTGTTTGTCTTGTGTTGTCTAGTTTGTACACCTGTTTCTTATTCTGTATTGATTATGTAACATATAAGTTCCCTTGTTTTATGTTTGCCTTTGTGTGTTATTGTCCTTGTGTTTTGTTCGTATGTTCGGCATTGCTAAGCTCGTACTTTACGCACTCCGGTGTTACTCCTGTTGTGTTTGGAGGCTTTTGTTTTTTTGCGTAATATTTGGAAATAAAGTAGTCATTCCTGATCCTCTGTGTCCTGCGCCTGACTTCACCGCCGCATACACATCACATCATTTCTGACACCCATTGTCGTGCCATTCATCTGCCGCCATCACCTCATGTTTCAGCATGATAATGCACAGTCCCATGTCGCAAGGATTTGTACACAAGTCCTGGAAACTGAAAATATCCCAGTTCTTCCATGGCCTGCATAATCACCAGACATGTCACCCATTGAGTATGTTTGGGATGCTCTGGATCAACGTGTACGACAGCGTGTTCCAGTTCCAGTTTTTTTTAAGGTATCTGTGACCAACAGATGCATATCTGTATTCACAGTCATGTGAAGTCCATAGATTAAAGCCTAATGCATTTATTTCATTTGACTTTTCCTTATATGAAATGTGACTCAGTAAAATCTTTGAAATTGTTGCACGTTGTGTTTATGTATTTGTTCAGTATAGAAGATGAGATTGATAGCAGACTTTTGCTGTTAACTAAAAAGAGTAATGGGCCAAATATATACTGTACCATACTGTAAACAACAAGCAGAACAGAACCATTCATAATGCAGGTAAATGCATCCCATAATAGATAATTGTATTATTATGATAAATAACTGTTCTCCTCAACATGTCACTGTGATACTAGTCATTTATTTACTGTACTTCTCCTTTAATCCTAAATATTTTACTTCTATGCAAATAAAATCACTTCTCTGTATATAAAGAGGAGTCTACTCTCTTTCACTCACTTGGAGAAAATAAGTATTGGTCCTACCAGTTCAGCTTTCTCACAAACTATGTTCCCTGCATCTGTGCTGCTGGTGCTGCTGGCAGCTGCCTCCTGTGAGTTCCTTTGAGGGATTAGATTTGTGTTTGAACACAAAACAGAAGATTCTATGTTTTTTTTAAGTATTACAATAATATAATCAAACTGTATATTTGATTAGCCTCCCCAGGTGTGTGCGGTATTGTTGACCCAGAACTCACCCAGCCAAGCTCAATGGTTGTAAAACCTGGAGAGTCTTTGAGCATCACCTGTAAGGTCTCTGGGTATTCTATCAGTGATGATAGCTATACCACAGACTGGATTAGATATCCTGTAGGTAAAGCTATGGAATGCATCGTTGACTCAAATGGAAACTCCAAGGATTCTTTAAAAGCAGGTTAAGCATCTCCAAAGATGGTTCCAACAACATAGTCATTTTAGAAGGGCAGAGAAGTCAAAATGAAGACACAACTGTCTATTACTGTGTCAGATATAATATACACACAGTGGTGTGAAGCAAAGCATGACCTGTACAAAAACAACAAAAATGTCTATTGCAGGAAACCATCGTTCCCTAAGGACAACATAGTTCATATTGTCACAGTCAAAATTGACACTTCCTGGGAATGTGAGATAAACTGTCTAAAAAGCTTTATACATAATTAATACATGTATCTGCAGTCATATTCAAACCATGAATAACAGACTTGTACATGTAAGTTCAAAACTGGTTAATGTTTATAAGCAGGTTATAAGCAGGTTTTTCTTATAAAGTGATACTATGTGTTTTCTTCGTTATTTTAGTGATAGAAATAATGAACATCCAAATGCACCAAAGGGGCTGGAGTGCCTAGTATTAAACAGAAAGGTTAAACCATTCATTCATAATGATGCTGACTAAATAACAACTATTAAAGGTTAAACCTTTCATAATGATGCTGACTAAATAACTATTAAAGGTTAAACCATTCATAATGATGCTGACTAAATAACTATTAAAGGTTAAACCATTCATAATGATGCTGACTAAATAACTATTAAAAGGTTAAACCATTCATAATGATGCTGACTAAATAACAATTATTTTGAGTGAGTTGAAAAATAAAAAACAGTACGATGAACCTTATTATAGGACATTATAAAGGCTCAGACATGTTTAGAACAGTTATAACGCATTGAACCTGCCAGGAATTAGGGAAAATGTTACCTACAACTCTAAAGGTTAATTAAACCATGTTATCTAACAATAAAATACTAAAAAAATGTATGCACTCACTAACTGTAAGTCGCTCTGGATAAGAGCGTCTGCTAAATGACTAAAATGTAAATGTAATACTTTACAAAAAAGTAAACTAACTGTTAAAAATGTTCTGAAGTATTTGAACAAATTATATATATATTTTTATTATTACCTATCCACATACCATCTGAATGTGTTGCTATCCTCATAGAGCAGGTGTGTGGTACTGGTGGGAGGTTTTTGTTATGGTTTATACAACGGGTGTGTCTAACCCTGAATGCTGATTGGTTAAAACCGCATTCCAGCCGTGTCTATTCCACAAGTTACCACCGGCTAAATCTATGACGTTAAAATGCCTATTTACTCATTTCCATCTGACTGCGCAATCCACTGTCTCATCACCCCAGCCAGGCAGTTTATAAACTTGATCTCCACTAAAGCATTTCGTTTAGACTAACATTTAGTTTTCAACAGCGGAGATTTGTATAAACCTTGCTGTCTGTCTCTCCGAGATTTGCAACATTGTTTAAGTATTCAAATTCGATCTCCAGCTGTCCCATAGTAATGAACCTGTGTCGGGAGTTGGGACGAGACAAACAGGCAGGCAGCGTTTATCAGCCAGTCGAAATCATGAATCAGCTGGCACCACTGTAACCCTAATGAAACCTCACCATAAAAATGTTTTCACATTTGGGTTTTTTCATCAGAAATGATTACTACCTTGATATGTGTGTAAAATATTACTGTTCTCAAATGTTTAATTCATAGATTTTATATGTGTATGATTTTATTTTGACAAAACCATGTGCTGTATATCCATTGTCTAGCTGCAATGAAATGTTCGTAGCAGTATATTTGAATGTCAAAATGTTAAAATGTCAAAAGTAATTGTTTTACATACAGATCTCATATTAATGTAGTTATGTACTACTTATTTTGCTAAGAGTGAGGCAGATACATAGAATTTTGCAAAAAAACATGAATATTTGTCTCTCTGAAATGAAGTGATAGATTTTGAACAAGTACATGTCTGTCACTGAACAACCCCATGCCATGATTAAATAGTGAAAAAACACACTATTCTCTTTCACAAGTTGTTTAAACAATAAAAGCTAATTTAGCAACATTTCTGAAAATGTATATATAGCGTTTTGGAATGAAACTCTTCAAATATGCTTTTAGATACCGGATGAAAGTCATTAATGTAAACTAAAATCAGTAATGGACAAAGGATAGATCCTTGAGAAACCCCCATAATGTAATGATTATGTTCTGATTTAGAGCTGTTCAATGATGAATATAACAATGGAAGTGATAATAGTAATTATATACTGTACTGTAAAGAAATTGACAATCCAAAGTTGACTACATTTTGTATTTCATTTTGACCGTTCAAAATGCAGGTCAACACAGTTAATAACAGTCTTAACCTTTTATACCAACAGTATATGCAAAGGAGCCTAACACACCACCTCTTTCTCTGAATAAAAAGTGACTGTCTGTCTCAGAGTCAGTTGGAGTAGAGAAGAGCTCCCACCAGTTCAGCTTCAGCACAAACCATGTTCCCTACATCTCTGCTGCTGCTCCTGCTGGCTGCTGCCTCCTGTGAGTCTCTTGGGATTTGGGGGAAGGAATGGGTTGATGCTCAATCAAATATATTGAAAAAAAATAATTTCAACAATAGCCTTAACACTAATACTAAATACCATATTACTAATTATGTTTTTTTCCCTTAGATGTGGTGGTCTTGAACTCAGCCAGCCAAGTTTAATGGTTGTAAAGCCTCGTGAGTCTCAGAGCATCATTATATATAGTCAACACATCATACTAACGCCATTCCAGTCAACACATCATACTACAGCCATTATATATAATCAACACATCATCCTAAAGCCATTATATGCAGTCAACACATCATACTAAAGCCATTATATATAGTCAACACATCATACTAAAGCCATTATAAATAGTCAACACATCATACTAAAGCCATTATATATAGTTAACACATAACACTAAAGCCATTATATATAGTCAACACATCATACTAAAGCCATTATATATAGTCAACACTTCATACTAAAGCCATTATATATAGTCAACACATCATACTAAAGTCATTATATATAGTCAACACATCATACTAAAGCCAATATATATAGTCAACACATCATACTAAAGCCATTATATATAGTCAAGATATCATACTAAATCCATTATATTTAGTCAACACATCATACTAAAGCCATCATATATAGTCAACACATCATACTAAAGCCATTATATATAGTCAACACATCATACTAAAGCCATTATATAAAGTCAACACATCATACTAAAGTCATTATATATAGTCAACACATCATACTAAAGCCAATATATATAGTCAACACATCATACTAAAGCCATTATATGCAGTCAACACATCACACTAAAGCCATTATATATAGTCAACACATCATACTAAAGCCATTATATATGGTCAACACATCATACTAAAGCCATTATATATAGTCAAGATATCATACTAAATCCATTATATATAGTCAACACATCATACTAAATACATTATATATAGTCAACACATCTCATCAGAAAAATCTGAACTACAGAGTGTAGAATGAAGTACATGGAGGAGAGAATAAGTACTAAGGAATAGAACAGAAGATCTCTCCCTGTCAGTCTGTATTTAAGCCTCTAGAGGACAGTCTATGCAGTCTCCCTCCCATTCATCCCTTCATAATCAGACACTCAGATCTGTACTTTTCATTATAGGCAGCTTGGACTAACATTACAACATTACAAGTTATGTACTAACTAATACTGAACAATGGAACTGATGACTGTCTGGAGTTTAGTTGTCATGGTGATGTCCATATGCTTGTAAGTAAAGCATTACATGGTGACTGAAGAATTTCTGAGTATCATGGTTAAACTCTAAATCAATGTAAATACCACATCTTCAACTGAGTGTCCAAGTTTATGTTTTGCAGGTGTTTGTTGTGATATAAGACTGGATCAAACACCTCCTCAGGTGAAAATACCTGGACACTTTGTTAAAGTACGATCTCTGGTTATTCAATGGTTGTAAAGCCAAGATAATCTTTGAGCATCACTTGTAAGGTCTCTGGGTATTCTATCAGTGATGATAGCTATACCACAGACTGGATTAGATATCCTGTAGATAAAGCTATGGAATGGTTCAGATGGAAATTGCAAATATTATTTCAAAAGCAGGTTCAGCATCTCCAAAGATAGTTCCAACAACATAGTCACTTTAGAAGGGCAGAGAAGTCAAACTGAAGACACAACTGTCTATTACTGTGTCAGATATAATTACACACAATGGTGTGAAGCAGGTTATGAGCAGAGTTTTAAATTAAGTGATACTATGTTTTTTCTTTGTTATTTTAGTGAAAAAGATGATGAACATCCAAATGCACCAAAGTTGCTGGAGCACCTAGAATTAAACAGAAAGTTTAAACCATTCATGATGATGCTGACTAAATAATAACTATTAAAGGTTAAACCATTCATAATGATATTGACTAAATAACAACTATTAAAGGTTAAACCATTCATAATGATGCTGACTAAATTATAACTATTAAAGGTTAAACCATTCATAATGATGCTGACTAAATAACAACTATTAAAGGTTAAACCATTCATAATGATGCTGACTAAATAACAACTATTACATCTTAAACCATTCATAATGATGCTGACTAAATAACAACTATTAAAGGTTAAACCATTCATAATGATGCTGACTAAATAATAACTCTTAAAGGTTAAACCATTCGTAATTATGCTGACTTTGTAACAAATATTAATAAAGGTTAAACCATTCATAATAATTCTGACTAAATTATTTTCAGTGAGTTGAAAATTAAAATATTATAAAGCTCATTAATAAAAAGTCTCATAGATGTTTATAACAGTTGTAAAGCATTGTACCTGCAGGATTTAGGTAAAATGTTCTAATTTTAAAGAATATTTAAATCATGTTATAATATATAATATTTTAAAATATTCAAAAATATTTGAAGAAATAAATGATGCTGACTAAATAACAACTATTAAAGGTTAAACCATTCATAATGATGCTGACTAAATTATAACTATTAAAGGTTAAACCATTCATAATGATGCTGACTAAATAACAACTATTAAAGGTTAAACCATTAATAATGATGCTGACTAAATAACAACTATTACATCTTAAACCATTCATAATGATGCTGACTAAATAACAACTATTAAAGGTTAAACAATTCATAATGATGCTGACTAAATAATAACTCTTAAAGGTTAAACCATTCGTAATTATGCTGACTTTGTAACAAATATTAATAAAGGTTAAACCATTCATAATAATTCTGACTAAATTATTTTCAGTGAGTTGAAAATTAAAATATTATAAAGCTCATTAATAAAAGGCTCATAGATGTTTATAACAGTTGTAAAGCATTGTACCTGCAGGATTTAGGTAAAATGTTCTAATTTTAAAGAATATTTAAATCATGTTATAATATATAATATTTTAAAATATTCCAAAATATTTGAAGAAATAATAGATATGTGTGTTATTACCTATCCACAACCATCTGAATGTGTGGCTATCCTCATAGAGCAGGTGTGTGGTACTGGTGGGAGGTTTTTGTTATGGTGTGTATCACTGTGACTATATGGGGGCCACAGTGATATTACACTGTACAAAAACCCCTTTGCTCCTGTGTGGACACATCAACACTGAACAGGTCAAATAAACACCCCCCACGACAATGGTACCAATGTAAACCTAATGAAACCTCACCATAAACATGATTTGGCCATAGCCATGATATTGGAGTTTGTACTGTGACATAAATCCATACATTTGCAAACAACTGTCACAAACTGACAATGGATACACCTTTAGTCACAAACAATAATAACAAACATTGAAGATTAATCCACCAACTCATAGAGAATATAATACTGTAAGAATCTGTAGTAATGCTACAATGTATAGTTTTAGCCATGGTTTTATGTTTCTTATACCTGACTGAGAGCAGACAGAGACATATGGAATCCCTATGGAGATGTGAAGGAGGTGTTTTTGTGCTGGGGTATTTCACTGTGATATGGGGTGGGGTACACAGTGAAATGAGGCTGTACAAAAACCTCAGAGACAGAACTTGCATTATATCTGCCTGAGGATAGGGAAAATGGGGAGAAACCATACAATATTCTTCAAATGATCGTCTGATATTGATATAACCCCATTGTAAATTGTTTTACATTTTTTAAAGTATGTTTTGATGGAGTAAGTGATGTCATGACATGGACCTGAGCATCAGTTTTTAAAAGGTATACAAAACTGAATTCACAACGTATGTCCTTAAGAAATCAGGTGTATAATAATATTACGATATTGCGTTATATCTTCATGTCTGTTGGATTCAGTGTCATGACTTTAAAGCTGCCTATTGAGGTGCAGGGTTTTTGTACAGGCAGTGAATGGAGACATAGCACTGTGATGCTTTTGACTACTGGGGTAAAGGGACACAAGTCACCGTCTCAACAGGTAAGCAAACTTACATTTATTACATCCATCAAATGTTTATTTTTCCCATTCTATTTTCTGTGTAGAAATAACATATGTTGTCTTGTGCGTTTTTCAGATGCAAAACGTCATTGAATAGACCTGTTCATGGTCCACTAAAGAAATGGTTTACTTATTTCCTTGAAAGTCAAATAGTTCCTCAATTTCTAGGTTCTGCTGTTGTAGAATAATGCAGAAGTTTGTTTCCTAAAGTCTTATAAATAGAAAACCCTTCGTTCCTTAGAAAAAAATGACAGTCTAAGAGAAAATTATCCATATTGTGAAAATATATTGTTGACCAAGTGTGAATATGTTAGAATGTAGTATCTATTTAGATTTTTTTTTACAAACCAAATTACTTTGGTTTAGTGATGAAGTTATCAAGATTAGTTGAAACCAATTGCTGTAAAGAGGGTGGTTTTTGTATTGCTTGGCATAGGCCCTTGTCACACTGTGTTCAGCTACTTTGACTATTGTGGGAAAGGGACAATGGTCACAGTATCATCAGGTAAGCCATTGTTTTGTGTCTTTTTTTACACAGTTAAATTGCTATCGTTTGTAGATAAATCATTGTTTTATGGAGGAAAGTTAAAATTATGACTTGGATATTGTTATTAGCGTAGTACACCTAGGTAGGGCAGTATTGTTTGTTCATCTCCTCACATACTTCTTTCACTGTTTGCGATTGGTGTTGAATTGGTTAATTATGTAGGCTTTGCTTTAAGTCGAAAATGACCCTATGAAAATGAAAATGTAGGAGTCAAACACATAAACCAAATGAAGGGTATGATAATATGAGCAGAGTTCATCTTAGCCCATATTGAATTGAGTGTTAATTGGCATCACCTTAATCCATATAAATCATTTAATTAAAATGATTTCAATTAATTGGTATTAGAGGAACAGCATGTTTTATTTCATGGTTGTTTTCACAGGTTAATGTGTCTGCAATTGAATGAGTTAACGTGTACTTAATTGTGCCTTCCTGTATTATACCTTTTCAAAAAAGTGTTTTATATTCTACTGAGCCAGTTACTTAATGTTTGTATTCTTATCTTTTATTATTTCTTATTGTTGTTGCATTGTTGAGAAGGAACCTGCAAGTAAGCATTACATTAGACGGTGAACACCATGTCTTTCCTGTACATACGACTAATAAAATATTAAACTTAGTGGTAGTTATATCTCAAAGAATACAAGACAACCAACTACATAGAACTAAATGGTGCCTTATAGTGCAAGATTAAATGAACATGTAGTTCTTAGGTTATAACTGTGTAATGACCATTTTACCGCGGTAATTCCTAGTAGTTACCATGTCATTTCTGTACATTCAAATAAAGTGTTACATTTCTTTCTTTCTTTCTTTCTTTCTTTCTTTCTTTCTTTCTTTCTTTCTTTCTTTCTTTCTTTCTTTCTTTCTTTCTTTCTTTCTTTCTTTCTTTCTTTCTTTCTTTCTTTCTTTCTTGCAGCAACCATAGCCCCCCCTACTCTGCTCACTCTTATGAACTGTGGAACCCCTACTAACAACGTCTACAGCATCGGTTGTGTCGCTACCGGGTTTTCTCCTTCCTCACTCACCTTCAAATGGACAGACGCCAGCGGGAGTGCGCTGACGGACTTCATCCAGTACCCGGCGGTCCAGAGCGGGGAAACCTACACAGGAGTCAGTCAGCTCCGCGTGGATGAGAATGTCTGGAAAACCTCAACGACTTTCAAATGTTCCGTGGAACATCCTGGAGGTGAAAAGACAGCAGACATAAAAAAAAACAGGTAAGATGTGGTCATTATATTATATTGAAGTTGGCTCTATTTTTCTAAAGATTGCATTTTAAAGTTTGTGATGTAAACTATTTATGTTTAGAAAACCTGATTATATAATGATGCTTGTTGTTTACCCTGTATGAAAATATCAACTTTCAAGGACAGCGGAGATGAGAGAAGGTGAATGAACTGTTGGCGGGTCTGAAGAAACAGCAGTCTGTGTTTACTCACAGCCGAGACATCAGTGACGCTGCAGTGAAAGCTAGCTACCTCATTGCTAATGAAATCGCAGTGGCTTCAAAACCATTTAGTGAGGGTGAATTTGTAAAAACATGCATGATGAAGGCAGCGGAGATTGTGTGCCCTGAAAAGCGGCAGGCTTTTGCAAATATCAGCCTGACAAGAAACATAGTTGCAGACAGGATTTCCGATCTTTCAGTGGATTTGGACAGCCAGTTGAAGCAAAAAGTAAAGTCATTTATTGCGCTTTCGGTTGCAATTGATGAAAGCACGGACATTACAGATGTTGCACAACTGGCCATTTTCATCCGCGGAGTTGATGACAAATTGACCGTCACCGAGGAGTTTGTGGAGTTGGTGCCGATGACAGATACAATGACAGCAGCTGATATTTTTACCGCACTTTCGTCGGGCGCGCTGGACAGGGTCGGAGTGGACTGGTCCCGCGCTGTCAGCCTGGCTACAGATGGTGCGCCCTCAATGATCGGGAAAAAAGCAGGCGTTGTGACAAGGTTCAGAGAGAAAGTGCAATCTGCAAATGGAGGACGTGATTTTTTGACTTTTCACTATATTTTGCACCAGGAGGCTTTGTGTTGCAAGTCATTAAAGATGGATAACGTCATGAAGGTGGTCATCCAAACTGTTAATTTCATCCGATCCAGAAGCCTGAATCACCGTCAGTTTGACAGCCTTCTCAGAGAGAAAGACTACATCTATGGTCTGCCATACCACACTGAGGTAAGATGGTTAAGCCGAGGTGCTGTGCTGAGGCGTTTCTTTGATTTACGAGAAGAAATTGAACAGTTCATGGAAGAAAAGGGCAAACCAGTGTTAGAATTTCATTCCGCAGAATGGATGCAGGACCTTGCATTTATGGTGGATGACACAGAGCACCTGAATAACTTGAACAAACAGCTGCAAGGGCGCAACAAAGTTGTCACGCAGTATTATGACAGCATACGTTCTTTCAAGTTGAAGCTGTCATTGTGGGAGACGCAACTTGCCGGTGGTGATGCAGCTCACTTCCCCTGTCTGAAAAAATGTGTGCGCGACCCAACATGTGGCAGACATGAAGCGGTTCAAAGATAAAATAACGGGACTGTTACGGGAGTTTGAGCAACGCTTTCAGATTTATGTTTATATGTTTTTATGTTGATGTGCTATTGTTTTTAATTGATTTTATTTTATTTGTATATTTAACCTATTCTTGACTCTGTGGTTCTTGCACTTGTTTGGGGAACAGGATTTCATTATTTGTATCTACATTTCTGCCTGCGAAATGACACCCTGATATAGTTCTGTGATCTGTGAAACAGTTCTGTTAATCACTGAGGCATTGTGTGTTTGTGTGTTCTTTTTCTTTAGAATTTTCAAATAAACTTGACGTGTTTTATGATTAATAGTGATGATGTGCTTGTACTATTTTGGACACACTGTCCTCAGGCTCCAGCTTTATGTTGTATGTTGATCGTATTAAAACAAAGAAAACAATCTGAAGTTGTTGTTTTTAACTTATATATACCATGATTTTTCCGGTCCGGCCCACTTGGGAATAGATTTTCCTCCATGTGGCCCCTGAGCTAAAATGAGTTTGACACCCCTGCTCTAAGATGTATTATTATCCATGCTCATCTGTGCACTCTCTCCTTCAAACGCAATGGCCGGTGAGAACGGAATGAATTGGCATTTTTTCATATACATTTGGATTATAAAATCTACTGGCTAAAGACACATTTCCAAGGTAAAAATTAGATCATTCATTGAATCAGAGAGACTTGTGATGATTTTTTTATTTTTTTTATTTCACCTTTATTTAACCAGGTAAGCCAGTTGAGAACAGGTTCTCATTTACAACTGCGACCTGGCCAAGATAAAGCAAAGCAGTGCAATAAAAACAACACAGAGTTACATATGGGGTAAAAAACATAAAGTCAAAAATACAACAGAAAATATATATACAGTGTGTGCAAATGTAGCAAGTTATGGAGGTAAGGCAATAAATAGGCTATAGTGCAAAATAATTACAATAGTATTAACACTGGAATGCTAGATGTGCAAGAGATTATGTGCAAATAGAGATACTGGGGTGCAAAAAGAGCAAAATAAATAACAATATAGGGATGAGGTAGTTGGGTGGGCTAATTTCAGATGGGCTGTGTACAGGTGCAGTGATCGGTAAGGTGCTCTGACAACTGATGCTTAAAGTTATTGAGGGAGATAAGAGTCTCCAGCTTCAGAGATTTTTGCAATTCGTTCCAGTCATTGGCAGCAGAGAACTGGAAGGAATGGCGGCCAAAGGAGGTGTTGGCTTTGGGAATGACCAGTGAGATATACCTGCTGGAGCGCAGACTACGGGTGGGTGCTGCTATGGTGACCAATGAGCTAAGATAAGGCGGGGATTTGCCTAGCAGTGATTTATAGATGGCCTGGAGCCAGTGGGTTTGACGACTGAACATGTAGTGAGGACCAGCCAACAAGAGCGTACAGGTCACAGTGGTGGGTAGTGTATGGGGCTTTGGAGACAAAACGGATGGCACTGTGATAGACTACATCCAATTTGCTGAGTAGAGTGTTGGAGGCTATTTTGTAAATGACATCGCCGAAGTCAAGGATCGGTAGGATAGTCAGTTTTACGAGGGCATGTTTGGCAGCATGAGTGAAGGAGGCTTTGTTGCGAAATAGGAAGCTGATTCTAGATTTAACTTTGGATTGGAGATTCTTTATGTGAGTCTGGAAGTTGAGTTTACAGTCTAACCAGACACCTAGGTATTTGTAGTTGTCCACATACTCTAGGTCAGACCCGTCGAGAGTGGTGATTCTAGTCGGGTGGGCGGGTGCCAGCAGCGTTCGATTGAAAAGCATGCATTTAGTTTTACTAGTGTTTAAGAGCAGTTGGAGGCTACTGAAGGATTGTTGTATGGCATTGAAGCTCGTTTGGAGGTTTGTTAACACAGTGTCCAATGAAGGGCCAGATGTATACAGAGAAATATGTATACAGAGAAATATGACAGGTCCCTGATGTATTGGTCTCTGGTGTGTGGAGAGGTTTTTGTATGGGTGTGTGTCATCGTGATAACTAAGGGGGCACAGTGTTACACATCATAACAAAAACCACTGTGGTGGAATATGGCTACATACTTAGTCTCAAACTCAATTACAAGAGAAAACATTTAAACAGCTACTCCAATTATTGGATTCTGACAACAGAATATATTTGATAAAAAAAATAAAAAAAACATTTAACTTTAAATAAGAACTAAACATTAACTTAATTACTGTGTATAAAACTGGCCACAGCAAGGTTCTTTGATCATTGTCATGGTCAAAATGCCTGACAGAGCAAAAGCTGAAAGCTCAAACTAATCAAAGAGTTATTCATAAGTTGTAAAACCTAATTTGACATACTGTTCATCAGATTAAAATCATTATATCATGTTATGATTGTTGTGAAAAGTTGCACATGTTTATTCCAGCTTTGGCCCTGCACAGAGTTGTGGGTAGGTTTTTGTACAGGGTTAAACCACTGTGCCATATAGCAGGTCACAATGATACAGTCCATGACAAAAACCTACCACCTCTACCAAGCACAGAGTGTGAGAGTGCTGACACCAAAGGCACACAGGCATATACAGTATCTCACAAAAGTGAGTACACCCCTCACGTTTGTAAATATTTGAGTATATCTTTTCATGTGACAACACTGAAGAAAGTACACTTTGCTACAATGTAAAGTAGTGAGTGTACAGCTTGTATAACAGTGTACATTTGCTGTCCCCTCAAAATAACACAACACACAGCCATTAATGTCTAAACCGCTGGCAACAAAAGTGAGTACACCCCTAAGTGAAAATGTCAAAATTGGGCCCAAAGTGTCAATATTTTGTGTGGCCACCATCATTTTAAGGCAGTGCTGCTTAACCCTCTTGGCCATGGAGTTCACCAGAGCTTCACAGGTTGCCACTGGAGTCCTCTTCCACTCCTCCGTGACGACATCACGGAGCTGGTGGATGTTAGAGACCTTGCACTCCTCCACCTTCCGTTTGAGGATGCTCCACAGATGCTCAATAGGGTTTAGGTCTGGAGACATGCTTGGCCAGTCCATCACCTTTACCCTCAGCTTCTTTAGCAAGGAAGTGGTCGTCTAGGAGGTGTGTTTGGGGTCGTTATCATGTTGGAATACTGTAACGATCCCGGCAGTCTGAGTCGGGTCCTGTCTGGTGACCAGTGTTTTGGGTTCGTAGTCTCCAGTTTCCCGAGGGTTCGGGAACGCTCCGGGGAGCTCTCTGGTTTTCCGCACCTGCATCCCGTCAGCAATCTGCACACCTGGTCCTCATCATCACCCTTTTTAGGCTCTGGCCAAACATCCAGTTCCTGCCGGATCGTTAGCCATGAACAGTAGGTGTTCTGTGTATCAGTTTAGAGTTTCAAGCGTGAGTTTTGTTGTTTTGTACTTTGTTGAGTTTTTGTGTTCTTACCTCCGTTTTTGTTCCACCTGCAGTCACACGTCCGGAACCTTCACCCCACCTCTGCCTGATGGTCGGCGGCTGCCGAGCCATCACTGGACCTAGTGCTGCACCCCCAACTACTCATCCACGCCGCCCGCTCTGTCCCTGGATTATTCTGCACCTTTGGTTGTACCTAAATAAACCCTCACCTTCGTTCAACTCTCCTTGTCCTGGTCTGCTTCTGGGTTCTGGCTGAGGGAACTGTGACAGAACGATCCGGCCAAATATGAACCCAGCGGACCTGGACTCTGTTCGCCATGCCATTACCCAGCAGGAGAAGATGTTGGGCCATCATAGCATGGTACTACAGGAGATCGCGTTGTCAGTTCGGAACCTTTCTACCGGCCTGACGGAGGTCCAGAACCAACGCCAGTGTCCGGTGGAGGACCCACTACCGGTTTCACCCATCTCGCCTGCCGCTTCTGAAGTTGTGTCCCTCCGTGAGCCCAAGGTTCCGACGCCGGATAAGTATGAGGGGGAGCTGGGAAGATGCCGTTCCTTCCTTATGCAGTGTGGATTAGTGTTCGATCTACAGCCCTACTCTTATGCCACTGACAAGGCTAGGATAGCCTTTTTGATTGAGTTGCTGCGTGGTCGAGCGCTGAGTGGGCTTCAGCCGTTTGGGAACGACAGGATCCCTGCATGGCTTCATACCAGGGGTTCACGGCCGAGATGAGGAAGCTCTTCGACCATTCCGTCCGAGGGAGGGACGCAGCTAGGCGTCTGTTTTCTCTTCACCAAGGCACTCGCAGCGTGGGCTTCGACTTCGTGATCGAGTTCAAGACGTTGGCTGTGGAGAGTGGATGGAACGAGAGTCTTTGCAAGCGGCCTTTTACCAGGGCCTGTCGGAGCAGCTCAAGGATGAGTTGATCTCCTATCCGGAGCCTAGTGACCTGGACAGCTTGGTAGCCTTGTCTATTCGGGTGGATAATCGTGTCCGAGAGCGAAGGAGGGAGAAGCAATGGGGTCCGTCCAGTCGATCAGCTTCTCAGTTCCCAGTCGGGTCGGGTGGTGGACCAGAACACGTCGATCATTCTCCACCACTAAGGATTAGTGGAGAGGACCTCTCTCCCGATTCTGAACCCATGCAAGTGGGGCGGCACGGGTTAACCAAGGAGGAGCGTCAACATAGACGTAAGACCAACTGCTGCCTCTACTGTGGTCGCTCGGGACATTACATCTCCACTTGTTCCCGGCGGTCGTCAAACTGCCCGGCTCGCTAAAGTTGGGAGGACTTTTAGCGAGCCAGTTTCAACCTCTCAGTACCTCTGTCAGACCCCGCTTCCCCGGCTACCCTTGTGAACAGGAATCAGAGCTTAGCGCTTAACGCTTTTATCGATTCAGGTGCCGATGGAAGCTTTCTTGATGCCGAGTTGGTGGAACAGCTGGGGCTTTCCAAGGAGCAATTGCCGAAGCCATTGAAGCGACCACTCTGAACGGCAGTAGTCTGGCACGTATCACGATGAGGACTGAACCGGTTAAGATGCGGTTGTCGGGGAATCATTCTGAGATGATTTCATTTTTCATTCTGCCCGTCTTCCCATGTTCCTCTGGTCCTTGGATACCCCTGGCTGAAGGAACACAATCCCACGTTCGATTGGGTGACGGGCAAGGTAACGAAGTTGGAGCCTTGATTGTCATGCTAACTGTCTCAAGACTGCCTGCCCCCATTCGGTTCCCAGTCAGGTGATTGAGGCTAAACCCCCAGATTTGTCCCTGGTTCCCGAGACATATCACGATTTGGGGGAAGTTTTCAGTAAGCAGAAGGCTCTGTCACTTCCTCCCCACCGACCATATGATTGTGCCATCAACCTGGTTCCTGGAGCTGTCTACCCCAAGGGAAGGTTATACAGTATCTCCCGACCTGAACGTGAGGCGTTGGAGACCTACATCAAGGAGTCCCTAGCTGCTGGTCTCGTTCGTCCCTCGTCATCACCCCCTGGGGGCAGGATTCTTCTTTGTGGGAAAGAAGGATGGCTCTCTTCGACCGTGTATTGATTATCGGGGGTTGAATGACATCACGGTCAAGAACAAGTATCCCCTGCCCTTGATGAGTTCTGCCTTCGACTCCTTACAGGGTGCTACGGTGTTCACCAAGCTAGACCTACGCAATGCGTATCACCTGGTCCGGATCAGAGAGGGGGGACGAGTGGTTGACGGGTTTCAATACACCGATGGGTCACTTCGAGTATCAGGTGATGCCGTTTGGACTGACCAATGCTCCAGCGGTATTCCAGAGTATGGTGAACGACGTCCTGAGAGATATGATCGGTCTCTTCGTGTTTGTTTACCTGGATGACATTCTGATCTTCTCGAAGGAACCTTCCGACCACGTCCAGCATGTCCGGCAGGTTCTGCAGCGATTGTTGGAGAATCGCCTGTTCGTGAAGGCCGAGAAGTGCGAGTTTCACGCCCACACTACATCCTTTCTCGGGTACATCATCTCCAGGGGTGAGATTAGGATGGATCAGGAGAAGGTTAGAGCGGTTCTGGAATGGGCCCAGCCCGGTACGAGATTGCAACTCCAGAGATTTTTGGGGTTTGCGAATTTCTACCGCAGATTCATCCGGGGATTACAGCCGTGTGGCCGCTCCATTAACTGCCTTGACTTCCAGTATCAGGACCTTCAAGTGGAATCCGGAGGCGGATCGAGCGTTTCTGGATTTGAAGAGGCGATTCACCAACGCACCGATTCTCTCTCAACCGGACACGGTCCCGTCAGTTCGTTCGTTGAAGTGGACGCGTCTGATGTGGGAGTTGGCGCCATCCTGTCGCAGCGATGCTCCACGGACAGTAAACTCCATCCCTCGCCTACTACTCTCGTCGCCTTTCGCCTGCAGAGAGGAATTACGAGTGTGGGTAACCGGGAGCTTCTCGCGGTGAAACTTGCCTTGGAGGAGTGGCGCCACTGGTTGGAGGGGCGGAGCAACCGTTTATTGTCTGGACTGACCACAAGAATCTTGCTTACGTGCAATCGGCTAAACGTCTCAACTCCCGTCAGGCCAGGTGGGCGTTGTTTTTCGGACGATTCAAGTTTGCCCTGACGTTCCGACCTGGATCTAAGAACGGCAAGGCGGATGCCTTGTCCCCGGATGTTCTCCAAGACGGAGGAGAGTGGGTCCAAGACCGAGACTATTCTTCCCCGGAACTGCGTCGTGGGAGCAGTTATGTGGAAGATTGAGGAGGAGGTGCTGGCGGCCCTTCGGACTCAGCCCGGTCCCGGTAACGGTCCACCCGGTCGGTTGTTTGTGCCTGAGTCGGTTCGTCCTGCTGTCCTCAAATGGTCCCACGCCAGCAAGATGGCTTGTCACCCTGGCGTGGCTCGGACTATGGCGTTTCTTCGCAGACGTTTTTGGTGGCCTGCCATGGCCGAGGATACTCGGGGTTTTGTTGCTGCCTGTCCAGTGTGTGCGCAGAATAAGAGTACCAATCGGCCCAGCGCTGGACTACTTCACCCCCTTCCTATTCCCCGCGTCCATGGTCGCATCTGGCCCTGGACTTCGTCACGGGGTTGCCCGCTTCTGAGGGGAACACGGTCGTTCTGACTATCGTGGACAGATTCAGCAAGTTCGCCCACTTTGTGCCTATTGCCAAGCTTCCCCTCTGCCTCGGAGACGTCCGAGATCCTGGTTAGGGAGGTTTTCAGGGTCCACGGTTTGCCCAGTGATATCGTTTTCCGACCGTGGCCCTCAGTTTACCTCTGCTGTCTGGAAGTCCTTCTGTTTGGCCATTGGAGCTACAGTCAGTCTCACATCTGGTTTTCACCCCCAATCCAATGGTCAGGCGGAGAGAGCCAACCAGAAGATGGAATCCACGCTACGCTGTCTGGTCTCTTCCAACCCCACCTCCTGGGCCTCTCAGTTGCCTTGGGTTGAGTATGCCCACAATACTCTCCCCTACATCTGCCACTGGGATGTCTCCCTTCCAGTGCCTGTATGGCTACCAACCTCCCCTGTTCCCTTCTCAGGAGAGGGAGCTATCAGTGCCTTCTGTTCAGGCTCATATTCGCCGTTGCCACCGGACCTGGCATCGGGCCAGAAAGGCACTCCTTAGAGGTTCGGATCGGTATCAGCTCCAGGCGATCGTCGCCGGATCCCCCGCTCCCACCTATACCATCGGAGATAGGGTTTGGTTGGCCACACGGGATCTTCCGTTACGGACTGAGTCTAGGGAAGTTGTTACCGAAGTTCATTGGTCCGTTTGTGGTGGAGAAGGTGATCAATCCGGTGGCAGTTCGACTCAAACTACCGAGGACGCTCAGAGTCCATCCCACCTTTCATGTCTCCTGCCTCAAGCCTGTCTTCCTCAGTCCTCTGTTGCCTCCTCCGCCTCCTCCTCCTCCTCCTCGGATGATCGGAGGTGGTCCTGCCTACACGGTGCGTCGCATCATGGATTCCAGACGGCGGGGCCGGGGTTTCCAGTATCTCGTGGACTGGGAGGGGTATGGTCCTGAAGAGAGGAGTTGGATTCCGCGCGACAGGTCCTAGATGCTGACCTCATCAGGGATTTCTACCGCTCCATCCTGGCGCTCCGGGAGGTCCGCCCGGTGGCGTTCGTCGGAGGGGTACTGTAACGATCCCGGCAGTCTGAGTCGGGTCCTGTCTGGTGACCAGTGTTTTGGGTTCGTAGTCTCCAGTTTCCCGAGGGTTCGGGAACGCTCCGGGGAGCTCTCTGGTTTTCCGCACCTGCATCCCGTCAGCAATCTGCACACCTGGTCCTCATCATCACCCTTTTTAGGCTCTGGCCAAACATCCAGTTCCTGCCGGATCGTTAGCCATGAACAGTAGGTGTTCTGTGTATCAGTTTAGAGTTTCAAGCGTGAGTTTTGTTGTTTTGTACTTTGTTGAGTTTTTGTGTTCTTACCTCCGTTTTTGTTCCACCTGCAGTCACACGTCCGGAACCTTCACCCCACCTCTGCCTGATGGTCGGCGGCTGCCGAGCCATCACTGGACCTAGTGCTGCACCCCCAACTACTCATCCACGCCGCCCGCTCTGTCCCTGGATTATTCTGCACCTTTGGTTGTACCTAAATAAACCCTCACCTTCGTTCAACTCTCCTTGTCCTGGTCTGCTTCTGGGTTCTGGCTGAGGGAACTGTGACAAATACTGCCCTGCGGCCCAGTCTCTGAAGAGAGGGGATCATGTTCTGCTTCAGTATGTCATAGTACATGTTGGCATTCATGGTTCCCTCAATGAACTGTAGCTCCCCAGTGCCGACAGCACTCATGCAGCCCCAGACCATGACACTCCCACCACCATGCTTGACTGTAGGCAAGACACACTTGTCTTTGTACTCCTCACCTGGTTGCCGCCACACTCGATTGACACCATCTGAACCAAATTAGTTTATCTTGGTCTCATCAGACGACAGGACATGGTTCCAGTAATCCATGTCCTTAGTCTGCTTGTCTTCAGAAAACTGTTTGCGGGCTTTCTTGTGCATCATCTTTAGAAGAGGCTTCCTTCTGGGACGACAGCCATGCAGACCAATTTGATGCAGTGTGCGGCGTATGGTCTGAGCACTGACAGGCTGACCCCCCACCCCTTCAACCTCTGCAGCAATGATGGCAGCACTCATACGTCTATTTCCCAAAGACAACCTCTGGATATGACGCTGAGCACGTGCACTCAACTTCTTTGGTCGACCATGGCGAGGCCTGTTCTGAGTGGAACCTGTACTGTCCTGTTGTATGGTCTTGACCACCATGCTGCAGCTCAGTTTCAGGGTCTTGGCAATCTTCTTATAGCCCAGGCCATCTTTATTTTTTTCAGATCCTCAGAGAGTTCTTTGCCATGAGGTGCCATGTTGAACTTCCAGTGACCAGTATGAGGGAGTGTGAGAACGATGACACCAAATTTAACACACCTGCTCCCCATTCACACCTAAGACCTTGTAACACTAATGAGTCACATGACACCAGGGAGGGAAAATGGCTAATTGGGCCCAATTTGGACATTTTCACTTAGGGGTGTACTCACTTTTGTTGCCAGCAGTTTAGACATGAATGGCTGTGTGTTGAGTTATTTTGAGGGGACAGCACATTTACACTGTTATACAAGCTGTACACTCACTACTTTACATTGTAGCAAAGTGTCATTTCTTCAGTGTTGTCACATTAAAAGATATACTCAAATATTTACAAAAATGTGAGGGGTGTACTCACTTTTGTGAGATACTGTACATTCTGATTGTCTATAGGTAGCAAACCTAAACGTGCTTGTACGTTTCTACACATTATCAACTCAAACTAATGTCCATACTCTTTAGGCATACTTTAGAGAATGAAATCTCATCATTAAAAACTTTAAAACAGACATCACTGGGGAACAACTATTTTCTCTACACTGTAAATCATGTGATCAAAATATTTGCTTTAATTGAACTTCCATGGTGGTTGTAAATGACACAGGATTGGAAAAGACATTGTCCACATGGAGACATTGGAGGTTTTGAAACAAAACCCATGCCCTGTTAAGTAGAACCAATGAATTTTGAACCTGTAGAGACTTGTTAACTAAACTTAAAGCACAGTATATCCTGTCTTAGGTGCCAGATTTATTATGGAAAGAGCACTCCATCTACAGTGAACTGTTACTTTTCAAAGAGTTATTATGCTTTAAGACATGCAAATATACAGAAAGGATGAAAATGCAGATGTTTTCAGCTACAGTTGTGGTCTGTAGCACCACCAAGGACCATTCTCCGATGAAGTAGACCCTCTGAGAAAACTGAACCAGGAGAACTTTACCTCGTAAGAATCTGATTTTCTGGGCCTGAGATATTGAAACTGTAATGTCATATATAAGAGGTAAAATGTAAAAGTAGCCAAATAGTCACAGATTCTGACCAAATTGACTGAACATATCAAAATAAACGGACTATTTAGTCGTACATACTTAGAGTATGGAATAAACATGTTTATAGTTACTTTTGTCATAATTATTATGCTTTAAGTCACAGAAACAGCATATTTTCCATCATTTTGGTCAAACTGTATGAGAAGTAACTATTAATGCATCCATTCCATAGCTAAGGGTTTATGTTTGATAATCCATTCCATTCCACACAGGCCCTGCTCTCCTTTTATCAGTTGTGTCTGTTTCTCTCACACACCCCACCTCTCTCTCTTCCCGTCTGTGACCATCACAGCTGTGTAGCACCATGCTTGGTGAAATCCAATCTGTCCCCTGAGCATTTCAGGGACCCAGATTAGCATCTCTGATGATTCAGATAGACAGTTAAAGTAGTTAAGTAGCCCAGGGACTGCAGAGACTGTCCCTATACACTTTCATGATCTAATTCTCACTACCTTGTTTCAGCTGAGGGGAAACAGCCTTTTGCATAAGCCAGCAGGTGGCTTGTGATTATAATTATAATTGTTTATAGGGGAGAGAGTTTAAGAATCTGTTTTTGTCTATCAAATTGAGTGTTGGACGCAATAGTTCAAACCTACGCAAGCATGACTTCTACCCCAGGATGCACATGCACTCTGATAAAGCCCTTTCCCTGGTATAGCATCTTGATTAACCCTAAAAATTGACCAATGTATCATTGTAAAAGTGCAGTAACACAATTAAAAACAAAATAGATTCACTGTTACTATCGAACTCATTCCAAATGGTAGGTTTAACAGAGCAAATTAAATGTGACCATACTTTCATATGATAGGTAAGCTAATCAAAACAATCTCTTAGAAAAAAATATAAATCATTGGAACCAAGATTAAAAAATAACTGATATTGGCTTACCTATCATATGAAACTGATATGTTGGAACATAACATTTACATTTACATTTTAGTCATTTAGCAGACACTCTTATCCAGAGCGACTTACAGTTAGTGAATACAATTTTATTTTTTATTTTTTTTATTTTTTTTATACTGGCCCCCCCTGGGAATCGAACCCACAACCCTGGCGTTGCAAACGCCATGCTCTATCAACTGAGCTACATCCCTGCCGGCCATTCCCTCCCCTACCCTGGACGACGCTGGGCCAATTGTGCGCCGCCCATGAGTCTCCCGGTCGCGGCCGGCTGCGACAGAGCCTGGATTCGAACCAGGATCTCTAGTGGCACAGTTAGCACTGCGATGCAGTGCCTTAGACCACTGCCTTAGACCAAATTTACTCTAAATCAAGTATACATTAATGTATAGAATGTATTAGCCCTTTGTAGCTCAGTTGGAAGAGCATGGCGCTTGCAAAGCCAGGGTTGTGGGTTCGATTCCCACGGGGGGCCGGTATGAAAAAAAGTTAGAAAATGTATGCACTCACTGACTGTAAGTCGCTCTGGATAAGAGTGTCTGCTAAATATGTAAAATGTATTATACAAGAGACAATATTCACAAATTCTACAGCACAAGGGCAGAGTCATGTCTGAAGTGTAAAACTACTAATGACACAATAATTCATGCCTTTTAGGAATGTCAAAATGTTATGGGCAGAGTTGGAAAGATGGCTGTCAGAAGTATTACACTCTAAATGTAATTTGTCTGTCTACATATTTCAAGACATGGAAAATGAGGGTGCAATGAGATACCCGATGGGTTGGACAATTCGTTACTCATCAATCACCTTAAAACAACTGTATACTTAAAAACTGGAAATCAATCAATTGTCCGTCGTTCACGCAATGGAAAGGTCAAATGCTTTACCATCAAAAAATTGAAAGTGTGTGGGCGACGGGGAGAAACAGAATCGTGAAGTTTGAGGCCCTGTGGCAGAAAGTGATCCAGGAGCTGGAGATAGCGGTGAGGGCTAGTGGGTCTGAGCAGGTGTGATGTAGTTGATGTTTGCATGATGTCGTTGTTTGCATGTGTATGTTTTGTATTTTTGATAAGAGATAACATGCATAGGCCATCTGCAGGTCTGTGGAGATCTTCACAATTGCACCAGTATTGATCACTTGTATGGAGGACTAAAAGTGCCACAATTAAATAAATAAATACACCATTAAATAATTACTTAAATGTGTCATTAATTAATTAAAATTAGAATTAAATACATAAATGTGTTCTTAAATGTGTCATTAATTAATTCAAATACCGATTCATTTTATGTAAAATACATATATAATTATTTCACTATTTACATTTACATTTCATGATCCTGCATTGCAGTGATTCATGAATTACTTAAAACTGTCAAACTGACCCATCAAAGTCAGTGGGCGGGGCTAACGCGAATCTAGTCTGATCCATTGCTTTGGTCTGAAGTAGAGTAGGCCAACCTGGATAGAGACAATGGAGGATCTCCGTGAACTTTCCAGGGAGTTGGTTAGAGACATTTTAAACTTAGCAGAGGATGTAGAAGCAGGACCTGCTGACCCAGAGCATGTAGCTAGTAAAGCAGAGGAACTTATTGAAGTTGTTGGAGTCATTTCCGCACTTTTCCGACGAAGATATCGACCACAGAGTGATTGCAAATCTAGAAGAAGTTGTCCACCGCTTCTCTGGTACCAGGGCACTTCAGGCCCAACACACACAGGGACCGGGCGTTTGGCGTTTGACATACCGAGTGCAGTTCTGGAGCATCAACTTCTTTGTGGAGTTCCCGCAGTTCAAATTGCAGCGATGTTCGGTGTGTCAAAGAGGACCATCAGGAGGCGCATGCAACAATACAGTTTAAGGTATTTACACTAAATTCATGAGTTTTCTGTTTATGAATTGCTGTTCTCTCATACACTCGGAAAGAATATGACGTTTAAGGTAACATTACTTGATGTTGTGTTTTTTCTTGTTTGTACAGAAAGACAGATCTCTATTCAGCTGTGAATGATGAGGAGTTAGACCGTATTGTAAGTGGAAATTCACAGAAGTCATCCAAACACCGGCTACAAGCTAATGCGTGGTCACCTGAATGCAAGAGGTGTGCATGTTCCAAGTGAGTATATAATAATATGGGCATTATTTAAATGTATTTTTAATTTGGAGCTCTGCCCTTTGAAAGGTGAAGGAAGCCCGCTTATGGAAAGACATCGCCTCTGAGATGTAGAATGTGTAGAAGAAATGTGAAGAGAAACACACATTTCAGGACGGCTGACTTGTATCATCAGGATAGACATGTCCTGTGATTTTTAGCCTCCTGTTTAATAGAGGTGGAACAATATCTGACAGTAATATTCTCAGCTGTCCGGATGTGCCCCTGCTGTAAAGGGTATAATATAATCATAGAAAAGCAAAATATCATAGGAGGCAAAAAATCTCAGGTCATCTCTGTTCGAGCATGTGGTATCTATCTATCTATCTATCTATCTATCTATCTATCTATCTATATATGTGTGTATATATATGTATATGTGTATATATATGTATATGTGTATATATATGTATATATATGTGTGTATGTATATATCCACAATCAGCGGTAAAGAAATATGTTTGGCAACTAGGCTCACACAACTAACATACTAGTTGAATGTACTTTAGCATATGTCATAAATTAACAATTTCTCAATTTTATCCTAAACACAGAATAGAGAGGATGTGGAGAGATGTTTATGAACATGCCCTGGACCTCTTCTATCAGATCTTTACTTCATTGGAAGATCAGGAGACACTGAATCCAGACAATGAAGTCCATCTTTTCGCTCTGCACCGGATTTTCCTTCCACTGGTTCAGCAAATCCTCGACTCTTTTCGAGATGCTTGGAACTTCACGGTCTTAGAACTGAAAGGAATCAGTCACCACAGCAACTCTGGAGAAGTTACAGAGAGCAAGGCCCTGAGGAGGATCCTACTGAGGTTAACAATGAACTTTAAACACTTTCTTAAAATTGTTTCCCCAAAGGAATTATGGGAGAAAAAAATGGTGCTAAATGTGATACTTTAAATGAAACATTTACTATAGATTATTGTCTCTTTAAAATCTCCCGAGCTTTTAAAGATCAACCTGTGAGCTGTAGTTTCTACAGTGCATACTATGCAAAGCTGTATTATTTTAAAAACTGAATAAGTAACATTTCATTTCTCACTGCCTTGGTGACCAAAAATAACAATCTTGTGTAAGGACATGTCAAACTAGTTTTAAGTACAAGACTGATTATGCTTGTCATCCATTCAGGTTCCTGAAGAATATGGGATCGATTGGAACGGACCTCACTGCCTTCATCGAGGCACTGTGTCAGTCCCCGAGGTTCAGCTGGCCCGTGAGCTCTCAGATGAAGAGGTTGCAATTTTGCCAGCTCCAGGAGTTGCTGTTACTGATGCACTTAGACTATATGTAGAGACTGTGGAAGTGTTATCAAGAATCTTAGACTGATGTCCAACCCATGTTTTTATTTGTTGTGTTAGAACAAGCAAGGAAAAACTGAAAGTTTACTTTCCTTTTTAAAAGAAAGGAAAAAAGCTGTTTCTTTGAAGCTTCCTGTCTCATTATGGTCCACAGAATGACTAACATGAATGCTGTACTGTTAGCACTGAAGGTGCAGAACAGTTTGATTTTAGTAAATGGAAGAAAAAAAAGTCAACTACTGCACAGTGTGTTAATGTTTTCAAAGACACTGAACTTGTGTCAATTCATCTGAACTGTGTATGCATTGACATTAGGGCTGGGCAATATGGAGAAAATCAAATATCACATTTTTGACCTAACACCTTGATGTCGATATTGCAACGATATTGTAAGGCCTCCCCCCTTGTTGGAGCTTCGGAAACACTTCCATCAGTTTATTTGTTATAACCATGGGATCGTGGTCATTCCCTGGAGAAAAAACAAAACAAAATCATAACTCACCTCACCTTAAATTAAGCAAATAAGCCTGTGATAACTATTATTGACACTATGAACACCAATTAAGTTTGAGTCACTATAAAAAGAAATGCAAATAATTTCAACAAGCCACAGACAGTACAAACTTTTTTTACTTTTGGTAAATGCCTAGTTTCGCACTGACCTGAAAATGTTACTTTTTGCTCTCCAAGTCCTGAAGTAAGAAGTTCAGCTTTAAACAGTACGATTTGAATTTTATCCGCATTGTGGTCAGCCAAACAACAGACAGTGTGTGTGTAGCTTCTTCGGCTAACTTGGACTTGTGCTGGTCGTCTCGTCATATTCCTTCTGGCTCCAATGTTATATGGCGCAAAGAGCCTTGCTACCTCCGCTGCAACACAGAAAAACGTAACAGCTCAATGGTCACCAGTCAGCTAAAACAGCCTCTACTTCTATCTTGGGATGCTCAAGCCAGCTAACACCATTTAGCCGATTAGCGAACTAGCTAGGTTTATGCTTCCCCCCCCATTAACAATAAACGTGTCACGCACGAAGCATCATAATACCGGATGCAAATACATGTTCGAGTCGATCTAATTTAACCTACACGTGTGTCCCGAATCATTAAATAGTAGCACACCTGGCTAACATGAAATTACTTAGCTTACCTTGGACAGGTGTACGTGATTGAGCGGCCGGTATCTGCTGTGACTGAGCTGCCGGAGTCACCGGTGCCGCGGGAGCCGTTGGACTTCTGCTCAGAGCTTCCTCAATCAAATTCGCTGCTTCTCTCAGCAGCTCCGGGCAACTTTGAGACATTTTGTCCTGCACCTCACACAGCGTCTCAACATTGGGGCTAGCAGGACCGAGTCTTCTCTTGATTTTTAGCCGTTGCAATGAAAGTTCTGTTTAACCGTGTAACTAAACCAACGAGGTGAATAGCGCCACCCAGTGTATTGGAATGTGTTCAGTAGCTCTGCATCAATCCATTATCCGAATTGATTTGTCTTGGCTTGATGCAGAGGGTAACCAATCAGGCGTTAGGTTCCGCCTACCAACTTTTGATGGGTCAGTTTGACAGTTTTAAGTAATTCAGGAAGCACTCCAACGCAGGACCATGAAATGTAAATGTAAATAGTGAAATAATTATATATGTATTTTACATAAAATGAATCGGTATTTGAATTAATTAATGACACATTTAATAACACATTTATGTATTTAATTTTAATTTTAATTAATTAATGACACATTTAAGTAATTATTTAATGGTGTATTTATTTATTTAATTGTGGCACTTTTAGTCCTCCATACACTTGCACCATGTATTTTAATGTAATCTCAACTGCAATCCAGGCCAATTGGTTCTGATATTAGATGAAGCACAGTAATATCACATTAATATGTTGTATAAATAAACAAAATATCTGACATTGTATTCCCATTTGAACTTCGCTGTGCTTTTTGAATGGTTGAAAGCGCAGTGATATCCATTTGGGTGACAACCAAACCAAAAATCTGACATTTTCCATTGGAATTCGGTTGTGCTTTTAGATGGTTGAAAGCATAGTGATTACACATTGGAAATTCAACTAACTTTTGGCTTTCTTTTTTCAGAGGGTGAATATAGGTTGTAATCTCATTGATCAACGTCTCAACCAAATATTACCCAATTCTGCACGTTGACGTAGTGCGCCCAGTCGGTTCAGTTTAGCCATCTAAGGCAAGTTGTTTGGTGACAGTTGCTGACCATGTGACGTTGAAACAATAGGAACGCATTTCAGGGTACAGTACATCAGGATGTGCATTTTTTTGTCTTGTTTCATGTGTTTAATAAAACATTTTAAAATGTTAAAGGTATTTTCTGACTATTGATCAGATAGAGAGAGAGAGGATGACAGTGATAAAAGACAGAGAGAGGTTGTGTCAAAGGGCAGTAGGACAGATTCAAACCTATGCTGACAAAATTTGATAAGATACCGCAATTCTTTCCGGCGCCACTTGTATGAATGTGTTTGTGATATTGTTGTGATAATATCAAAGTGCAATATGATTTAATATAAATGATTTAATGACTGTTCTTTATGTTAATTTTTGAAAAAAACTATGACTTTATTGTCTGAACAAAACAGAAAATGTTTGCTGATTGACAGTGAACGCTGATGTCTGGCATTGTCTTAGAATTGAATATTTACCTTGAAACCTCTTTTATATGCATGTGACATGCTACCACCCAATCACGGTTGTCATGCAAATTCTGTCTCCCAAGTCTGTGTACTTATATGATGTTTTCTACAATGGGTGAATTGTCTTCCATCCTGAAAAGATCACAGGCAAACTACACCTCCTCCTGGTCTTGCTGGGCCTCTGTAGTATGTACTCAATAATCTAGCCATTTATTGGAACAAAGTATTTTACATATAGGGATAATGATAATATCCATTGAGTTAACATATTAGTGATCTATTGTCTTCATTCTCTTTTCTCTATTAGGGGTGGATGGTCAGAGTCTGGAGACAATTCCCTCCAGTCCTGTCCTGAAAAACATTTACATTTATTAATTTACGTCATTTAGCAGACGCTCTTATTTACAATATATATTTTTTTTTTTTTTGGTGGGGTGGGGTAAGGGGGGGGTAGAAGGATTACTTTATCCTATCCCAGGTATTCCTTAAAGAGGTGGGGTTTCAAGTGTCTCCGGAAGGTGGTGAGTGACTCCGCTGTCCTGGCGTCGTGAGGGAGCTTGTTCCACCTTTGGGTTGCCAGAGCAGCGAACAGTTTTGACTGGGCTGAGCGGGAACTGTGCTTCCGCAGAGGTAGGGGGGCCAGCAGGCCAGAGGTGGATGAACGCAATGCCCTCATTTGGGTGTAGGGACTGATCAGAGCCTGAAGGTACGGAGGTGCCGTTCCCCTCACAGCTCCGTAGGCAAGCACCATGGTCTTGTAGCAGATGCAAGCTTCAACTGGAAACCAGTGGAGTGTGCGGAGGAGCGGGGTGACGTGAGAGAACTTGGGAAGGTTGAACACCAGACGGGCTGCGGCATTCTGGATGAGTTGTAGGGGTTTAATGGCACAGGCAGGGAGCCCAGCCAACAGCGAGTTGCAGTAATCCAGACGGGAGATGACTAGTGCCTGGATTAGGACCTGTGCCGCTTCCTGTGTAAGGCACGGTCGTACTCCGAATGTTGTAGAGCATGAACCTACAGGATCGGGTCACCGCCTTGATGTTAGCGGAGAACGACAGGGTGTTGTCCAGGGTCACGCAAGGCTCTTTGCACTCTGGGAGGAGGACACAACGGAGTTGTCAACCGTGATGGCGAGATCATGGAACGGGCAGTCCTTCCCCGGGAGGAAGAGCAGCTCCGCCGAGGTTCAGCTTGAGGTGGTGATCCGTCATCCACACTGATATGTCTGCTAGACATGCAGAGATGCGATTCGCCACCTGGTTATCAGAAAAAGCCTGCAGAACCTTTCAGCCTCTCCTGTAAGGGATCTGGATTTACATTTAGTAGCTACAACATGGCCTGGATACGTCAACCTGCAGGAAGAGCACTTGAATGGATAGTGTGGGGATTATTATTCTCATAATTGATGGGATGACTAACTTAGAAATAATTCATTCTGGACTGTGCTGATGTGGGTTTTGTCACCTGGCAAGCTGTGATTGATGTGAAGAGCTGTTTTAGGGGGTAAAATGAGATAAGAATTTGTGTCTCCAAATACTAGACTATACTGGTCCTTTGTGATCTGTGAACCATCCTTGGACGTAGGAATGGTGTCTAGGGGAGCTGGCTCTTCTCACCATGACAGGTTGTTATGATAAGAACTTATGCCTGGCAACAGGGGTGCGCCAACGGATTGGCTGAGTAAGTCTAAACCACGCTCAGTCTCTACTCTGATAGGCCCAGCAGAGAGCGGGAACTAAAAACTGTCAGAGTATTTGAAGAACAATCTGTAACAATGGATTAGTTCTCTGAATGCCCTGCGAGGTATTTCAGGGAGCCCGTATATACGAACATCATATTTACCATTGAAGGTTTTGCATTAATTAATATACTAGTCTATTTAGAAGACGTGTATTGACCTCTTTTGTTCCTAATACCAGATTTGAATTGATGCAACTTAGCAATTGGTGACCCCGACGTGATCTGGTAAAGGGACTTCGCTGGGTATTGTCCGGCCCATTTGGTCATCTCTGGCATTGGACGGTGTGTTTCACAAAGAGTCCGGACTACTAAAAAAGGTAAGCAGATACCTATTGTTATATAACTAAAGTTCTGCACATTGGCTTCATCCAAATTAATTTTGTGAAACACCTGTTTGATGTAAGTGAACTAAATTATGAAACTATTATGAGTAGATAAGCACAATATTGTGACATGCAAACCTTTGGTGAACGTGATGTTAAACCATGGTACCAGAGAGTATTTGTGCTACCGGCAAGGTCCGTAACTGGGATACGGCTAGGTTCAGGAGACAATACTGACATCTACCGGCAAGGTCCGTAATTGCGACAATACGGCTAAGGTTCGGAGATACAGGGAATAATTGATTTAAGTAATTGCTATCGGCAAGGTTAGTAACTACGTCAGTACTACTAGGTTCGAAGAATTACACCGGCAAGGTCCATAACTTCAAGGATATGGCTGGGTTCGGGAAATTTTAGATAATACTGGTGACTGGCAAGGTCCGCAACTTAGGTGTCAAGTGTAGCTGTAGGTGGGTGTGGTGGTGGAATCAGGCGCAGGACGCACAAAGTAAGTCCAAAATACTTTAGTGGTTCAGCAAATAAACACAGCACGAAAATACATGCCCTGAGGCGAGAAACTCCGCACGCAGGCGAAAATAAACGGGCGCACTATACACGTGCGACAAAATACTCCAAAATACAAATGGAGAGCAGCTCAACCGAGCAAACTGTATAAGACACAAGCAATACGCACGACAGTGAAAACAATCACACACAACACTAGACAAACACAACGAGAACTTATAGGACACTAATTACACTAAATGATAACAGGTGTAACAACAATCAGACAAAAGCAAACGAACATAGAAACATGCAACGGTGGCAGCTAGTATTCCGGAGACGACGAACGCCGAAGCCTGCCCGAGCAAGGAAGAGAGGCAGCCTCGGCCGAAACCGTGACAGTACCCCCCTTGACGCGGCTCCAGACGTGCGCCCGACTCCGGCCTCGGGGACGACCAGGAGGACGCGGAGCAGGGTGCGTCGGGTGCCCACGATGGAATTCCGTCAGGAGAGACGGGTCCAAAATGTCTCTCCTCGGCACCCAGCACCGTTCCTCTGGGCTGTACCCCTCCCACTCCACTAGATATTGGAGACTCCCCATCCGACGTCTCGAATCCAAGATGGACCGCACGGAGTACGCCGGTGCCCCCTCGATGTCCAATGGGGGCGGAGGAGTCTCCCTGATCTCACTTTCTTGGAGTGGGCCAGCTACCACCGGCCTGAGAAGAGACACATGGAACGAGGGGTTAATACTTTTATACTCCACAGGCAGTTGTAATTTGTAACACACCTCATTCAACCTTCTCAGGACTTTAAATGGCCCTACAAACCGCCGACCCAGTTTCCGACAGGGCAGGCGGAGGGGCAGGTTTCTGGTAGAGAGCCAGACTCGATCACCAGGTGCGTACACCGGTCCCTCACTGCGGTGGAGATCGGCGCTCGCCTTATGACGACGGATGGCCCACTGCAGGTGGACGTGTGCAGCGTTCCATGTCTCCTCCGAGCGCCGCACCCACTCATCCACCGCAGGAGCCTCGATCTGGCTCTGCTGCCAAGGTGCCAGAACCGGCTGGTAACCTAACACACATTGGAAAGGGGTTAGGTTAGTGGAGGAATGGCGTAGGGAATTCTGGGCCATTTCTGCCCAGGGAACGTACCTTGCCCACTCCTCCGGCCGGTCCTGGCAGTATGTTCTAAGAAACCTACCCACATCCTGGTTCACACGTTCCACCTGCCCATTACTCTCCGGGTGGTAACCCGAGGTGAGGCTCACCGAGACCCCCAACCGCTCCATAAAAGCTCTCCAGACTCTGGAGGTAAATTGGGGACCTCGATCAGACATAATATCCTCGGGTACCCCGTAGTGCCGGAACACATGAGTGAATAGTGCTTCGGCGGTTTGCAGGGCAGTAGGAAGGCCCGGCATGGGGAGCAAACGACAGGCCTTAGAAAACCGATCCACAACGACCAGTATAGTGGTATTCCCCTGTGAAGGAGGAAGGTCAGTGAGGAAATCCACCGAGAGGTGAGACCATGGTCGTTGTGGAACGGGCAGGGGTAGTAACTTACCCCTAGGCAGATGTCTAGGCGCCTTACACTGGGCGCACACCGAGCAGGAGGAAACATAAACCCTCACATCCCTCGCCAATGTGGGCCACCAGTACTTGGCACTAAGACAGTGCACTGTCCGGCCGATACCAGGGTGTCCAGAGGAGGGTGACGTGTGAGCCCAATAGATCAATCGATCCCGAACCTCGAGCGGAACGTACTTCCGACCCTCCGGGCATTGAGGTGGACTAGGGTCGGTGCGTAACGCTCGCTCGAGTTCAGCATCGACCTCCCACACTACCGGTGCCACCAGACAAGACATTTTACATTTACATTTTAGTCATTTAGCAGACGCTCTTATCCAGAGCGACTTACAGTTAGTGAATGCATATATTTTTTTTTTATACTGGCCCCCCGTGGGAAGACTCCGGCAGTATGGGAGTGGGCTCCACGGACCTCTCCTCCGTATCATACCGCCGAGACAGTGCGTCTGCCTTACCATTCTGTAACCCAGGGATGTACGTGATCTTAAACGTGAACCGGGTCAAAAACATATTCCACCTCGCCTGGCGAGGGTTCAGCCTCCTCGCTGCCCGGATGTACCACACCTTTAGGGCCTGTACCACGGCTAACAGCTCCCTGTCCCCTACGTCATAGTTTCGCTCTGCCGGACTGAGCTTCTTGGAATAAAAAGCACAGGAGCGGAGTTTAGGTGGCGCGCCGGACCGTTGCGAAAGCACGGCTCCTATACCGGCCTCAGACGCGTCCACCTCTACCTGAAATGGCAAAGAGGGATCCGGATGCGCCAGCACCGGGGCCGAGGTAAACAGGTCCTTCAGCCTCCCAAACGCCCTGTCCGCCTCGGCTGACCACTGCAGACGCACCGAACCCCCCTTCAAACGAGACGTTATGGGAGCTGCCACCTGTTCAAAACCCCGGATAAACCTCCGGTAGTAATTCGCAAACCCCAAAAACTGCTGCACCTCCTTCACAGTGGTTGGCGTTTGCCAATTACGCACGGCTGACACCCGGTCTACCTCCATCTTCACCCCTGACGCAGACAACTGATAACCCAAAAAGGAGACCGACTCCTGGAAAACAGACACTTCTCTGCCTTGACATACAGGTCGTGCTCCAACAGCCTCCGCAACACTCTGCGCACCAGGGCCACATGCTCGACTCGGGTAGGCGAGTACACGAGAATGTCATCTATGTAAACGACCACCCCCTGCCCCTGCATGTCCCTGAAGATCTCATCCACGAATGATTGGAAAACTGAAGGAGCGTTCATCAACCCGTATGGCATGACAAGATACTCGTAATGGCCCGAGGTGGTACTAAAGGCTGTCTTGCATTCATCGCCCTCCCTAATGCGCACCAAGTTGTACGCGCTCCTGAGATATAATTTAGTGAAGAAACGCGCCCCGTGCAATGACTCCGTCATGGTCGCAATCAGCGGGAGTGGATAACTGTACTTCACCGTGATCTGATTGAGACCACGGTAATCGATGCACGGGCGTAACCCACCATCCTTTTTCTTCACAAAAAAGAAACTTGAGGACGCAGGGGAAGTGGAAGGCCGTATGTATCCTTGTCTCAGCGATTCGTCTATGTAAGTCTCCATAGCTCTCTTCTCCTCCTGAGTCAGAGGATACACATGGCTCCGTGGGAGCGCAGCTCCTGCCTGGAGGTCTATCGCACAATCTCCCTGCCTATGGGGAGGCAACTGCGTCGCCCTCGACTTACTGAACACAATAGCCAAATCCCCATACTCAGGGGGAACGTGCAATGCGGGCACCTGGTTTGGACTCTCCACCGAGGTAGCCCCTACGGAAACGCCTAAACATCGACCCACACACTGGGCAGACCACTCCATCAGAGCCCTCTCCTGCCACGAAATAGATGGGTTATGGGTACTCAACCAGGGCATGCCCAGCACCACCGGATACGCAGGCGAGTCGATCAGAAATAGCTGGATCATCTCCTGATGACCCCCCTGCGCACACATCCTAAGTGGCGCCGTGACCTCCCTGATCAAGCCCGCACCCAACGGACGGCTATCTAGGGCATGAACGGGGAAAGGGACGTCAACAGGTAGAAGGGGAATCCCTAAGGCTAAACAAAATTTCTTGTCTACAAAATTCCCAGCCGCGCCTGAATCTACCAGCGCCTTATGCTGGGAATGAGGTGCTACCTGTGGAAAACGCACAGGTATACAGAAGTGTGCAACAGAGAGCTCTGGGTGAGTGGGGCGCCTACTCACCTGGAAGGACTCCCCAGTGCGGGACCTGTCGTCTTCTCCCCTAGGAGGCCATCCCCAGCACCTAGCCGCGGTGTGTCCTCCCCGACCACAGTTGGTGCAGGAGATGGACCCCCTCGGAATCCGACCCCTCCTCTCTCTAGCGCCAGCGCCACCGAGCTCCATGGGGCACGGCTCGGAAGCGCTGGAGGGTGAAATGGACGGACCCCCCTCGGAACGTCCGCGGGTAGCCAGCAGGGTATCCAGCCTGATGGACATGTCGACCAACTGGTCGAACGAGAGACTGGTGTCCCTACAGGCCAGCTCCCTACGGACGTCCTCATGTAGACTACATCGATAGTGATCGTTGAGGGCCGCTCATTCCATCCTGCATCCGCCGCTAGAGTACGGAATTCCAAGGCGAACTCCTGGGCACTCCTCTTCCCCTGCCGGAGGCAGAACAGATGCTCCCCCGCCGCTTTCCCCTCCGGGGGATGGTCAAACACCGCCCTGAAGCGGCGGGAGAACTCGTCGTAAGTGATGGTGGTAGCGTCGATTCTCCTCCACTCTGCGTTGGCCCATTCCAACGCCTTACCGGAAAGGCAGGAGATCAGGGCGGACACGCTCTCGTGCCCCGAGGGCGCCGGGTGCACGGTGGCCAGGTAAAGCTCCACCTGGAGAAGGAATCCCTGACACCCGGCAGCGGTCCCATCGTAGGCCCTCGGGAGCGAGAGTCGAACTCCTCTGGGTTCCGGAGCGGGAATGGGCTGACTTGCCGATGGTGCGGGCAGGGAAGATGGTGGTGGAGGTGTCCCTCGGGCCTCCCAGCCTCTGATGGTGGTGATCACCTCATGCAGTGCGGACCCCATCCGCAGGATCTGGTCATTCTGCTCGCGGACCCTGTCCTCCAGCGTCGCCTGTGCTGCTGCGGCTCCTGCTGATTCCATTCTTGAAGGTGTGTGATTCTGTCAAGTGTAGCTGTAGGTGGGTGTGGTGGTGGAATCAGGTGCAGGACGCACAAAGTAAGTCCAAAATACTTTAGTGGTTCAGCAAATAAACACAGCACGAAAATACATGCCCTGAGGCGAGAAACTCCGCACTCAGGCGAAAATAAACGGGCGCACTATACACGTGCGACAAAATACTCCAAAATACAAAAATGGAGAGCAGCTCAACCGAGCAAACTGTATAAGACACAAGCAATACGCACGTCAGTGAAAACAATCACACACAACACTAGACAAACACAACGAGAACTTATAGGACACTAATTACACTAAATGATAACAGGTGTAACAACAATCAGATAGACTGGGAGTTGGCTGGGAACACCACGGGGCGATTATTTGAGAGGTACCTATAAATTTATAACGATATATACATATGGACTTGCTCACCCGAATATAGACGTACGACATGGGTGAGAAAGTAGAGAATATTTACATTTGCATTTTTGGTAATTTGGCAGACGCTCTTGTCCAGAGCGATTTATGGGAGAAATTGGGGTTGAGTGACTTGCTCGAGGGCACATCGGCAGATTTTTCGCCTGGTCGGCTCGGGGATTGGAACCGGCGACCTCTCGGTTGTTGGCGCGGCGCTATTGGTCACTAAGCTGCCTGCTGCCCCATATGAGTTTAAGGTTATGGCGTTGTTGGATCATGTGATGGTGGAATAAACTGACGATAAGTAATGTTGTTTTAGACGTAATGTATAATATAGTACAAAGCAAATAGAGGGTTCAATTGAACTAATTATCATGGTAGAGCTAACGTAGTACAGTGAGGGAACTTCATTTTGTGTCAGAGGGTAAGATGATAAATCATTGTAATGGTGCTATTGGTGGAAATCTATTTATCATTTCAAGGCATGGAGTAACAATCTGCATTTATGAGTGTAAATTCCACTGCTGATGTGTTGATTGAATGGGTACGATGGAGTATTTGGTTTGGTAATGTTGAATGGACTATTTGTAGCGTGTTTTGGGGTTAAATAGAAAAAACTCACTTATTCAATAGAGAATGGGTGAAGGGAGAGATAGCATTACTTTGTGTTGCTGAATGAGGTGAAAGCTAGTGTGATTTTCATTTGGTGACGTCATTTGCTCTATGAACTGGAAGTAGTTACTTTGAGAGCATCGCAGATGGTGTGGAATGCCTGCCGATATATGTAGACGGTTCCTGGTTCTAAAACAGGTAGGGACAGTGAGTAAAGCTTTTGCAGTGGGGCTATATACCTAGATTAATATGTGGATTGAGAAATGTGAAAGTTTGAATTAGATAGCTTAAATAGAAGTACTCTAGAAAGGTCTATGAAAATATGTTATAAGGTCCCCATGCGCTTTCCCCGAAGGAGCAAGGGGAGAGGTGAGAGACAGTACATAGTTCAGATGGTAGGAATGTCGATTAAGTGTATGCTTATCAACGATATCAAGTATTTGTTGTATTGATTGGGGCCGAATCAGAGAGAACGGTTAAAGAGATTGAATAGCGAACTGAAATGGGTTAGCGGGAAAATACAAAATAGTTGGACAATTTTAGAACTATAATTTATTTTCGTTACGGGGAAGCAAGTGGCATTGGCTGTTGTGATGGGGGAATAGCGCCAGCCTGTGGTGGGTTCTGAATTTGTTATAAATAAATTTATATTTTAAACTAAAGTGATGGAATAGACTACAATTATAACATCAGAAAAAAGGCACAAAATAATTCGTAATAGTTATTATAATTATCATTGATAGTTATTGCAGTTATTATCATTGATTCAGTAATGATAGAAGGGTAGAGAGGAAATAGGCAGGTTAAGGGTAGAGTTAAATAGAGAGAAAGATGCAGGAAGAGCTAGAGAAAGTAAACACAGAGAGTTTTAACACAGGGAGTTGAAGAGATTAGAAGACTATAATAAGCCAGGGAAGGGAGAGTGGTTAGATGATGAGGAAGGGGATGACTAGTACCCTTTGATAGCCTTGCCGAACCCAAGGGCTGGGGAGGAGCATGCACCAGACACACTGGATGTATATAGGGCGTGGACACAGCGAGATGTAGTAAGAGCTATAGAGGGTATAGTGCACCCTAAGAGAGGAGAGGGGTCAGAGGAACCCATTGATACGGGGTGTGAAGTGTTTGAATTGGAAACAATTGAATTGGCTCTGCAGCAAGAACAGAAACCATACCTCACCTTAACAATATTGGGGAAAAATATTAAATTATTGTGTGACACAGGGGCATGTCGAACAGCAATCTGTGTAGCCGACATACCCAAAATAATTAGAATTAATGGGGGAAAAAACATGGTACGCTCGGCCTCGGGCCATCAATTTATGGAGCGATTATCAGCCCCTGTGACTTTACAACATGAAGATTCAGGGGGAGAGGTATGCATACCTGTACTGGTATCAAGCCTGTGCCCAGTAAATTTACTAGGAAGGGATGCCATGACTCGGTTGAACGTAGCTGTGAAGCCTACGCTGAGGGGTATGAAGGCATATGTCGTAAGGGATAATATGGTATTGAGCGGGGAGGGAAAACCATGCTATTGGTATAGCCAGGATCTGCTAAGAGGGGGACTTACAGACATACCGAAAGCACTAATAGACCTAGGAAATGAGTTAGTGATTGGATCAACTAAGATAACAGTAGATGACTTACACTGTACAGTATGGTGTAATGAGCACCCAGGCCCTAACCCAGATTATGAGGAAGAAGTGTTAAGAACCACAGAAAAAACAATTGGGTTAAAATGGGTTCACAGAGCCAGAGGCTGTACAGAGAAAGGTGGAGCCCCCATGTTGCCCTAGTGAAAGAACATTCAGAGGAATGGTTATCACTAGGTAAATGGATAAAACAGGGGAAAAACATTACTGACTGGCAGAATACACCAAATGGGGATCAGTATAGCCACTCCACTGGGAGATATAGAAGAAAGTTGAATTGGAGGGCAAAAACCCTGCCCGGGGTCCACCTGGAGACAAGTTTTAACGGATGACAGGAAGAGATTTTCTTAACTCAGGAACAGGAGGCTGAGTTAGCAGCAATTCCGTTCAAATTATGGTCACAAGGACCAGCCGATGTAGGACTAATTAAGGGGGTAGCTCCAGTACAAGTGATTCCTCGATCCGATCATAGACCATACCAAAAGCAATACCCTATGAAACCAGAAGCAATAAAAGGGATAACACCTACATTTGAGCATTTACTTAAGGGAGGGGTGATAATTCCTGGAGATGAGGCACAATGCAACTCTCCAGTATTTCCTGTTAAAAAGGCGGCACCTAGCGCCGACTGGAGGATGGTCCTGGACTTGCAGGGGGTTAATAGAAATATAATTCCCAGAGCTCCATGTGTACCAGATCCACATACACTGCTGAACCAATTGAAACCAGAGAACTCCTATTTTACAGTGATAGATTTAGCTAATGCTTTCTTTGGTATCCCAGTTCATCCGGATAGTCAGGGGTGGTTTGGCTTTACTTTTCAGGGAAGGAAATGGACTTACGCTAGGATGCCTCAAGGCTACTCGGATAGTCTTACAATCTTTGCCCAGGCTATAACTAGGAATTTGGGAAAGTTTGAACCTAGGGAAGGAAGCCAAATGTTAGTTTATGTAGATGATATTATATTTGCTAATCCCACTCAGGAGGGATGTAAGAGGGATACAATCCAATTGTTAACCTTCCTGGCAGAACAGGGACACAAAGTGAGCAAAAAGAAACTTCAACTTTGGCAGAGCGAGGTCATTTACCGAGGACACACTATAACTCAGGAGGGGCGAATGTTAAACTCATCCAGGAAAACTGCTATACTTGAAGCGCCAAAACCGTTAAACAAAAAACAAATGATGAGCTTTTTGGTAATGATAAACTGCTGTATAGTTTGGGTACTCCATTATGTACTGCATACGGGTAAATTAAGTGATCTTATCTATGGGAAGGCAATGGCAGCCCATGGTAAAATCATTTGGAACTCTAAGGAGGCATACATACATCAGGGATGTTATCCAAATGGTAGAGAGTAAAGAGGGATATGACATTGGTCGTGATTTAAAGATGATGAGGGTTTTTTTGGTGGGCTATTAGATATAACTGGGTTAATCATGAACATAGAGGTTTTTATTCTTTGTTGCTAGGCAGAAGACTTAGGTGACCTAAATATGGACTTGTCATGTCCAACAATCAGTGTTCAGGTCAAGCCCGGGAGAGCCTGGGTAGAACAGAGTTTGAACTAAACATAAGTGTTTTTACAAGATAAGAGATTGAGGATTGGATTACTAATTGATTCTGAACTGGATGAAAGTCGAATTTAGCTGCCATAAAAGACAAAGGAAGTGGGAGGAGCAATAAAGAAGCAAAAGACAATCTCAAAAATGAAAGGCATGGCAATTGGATGATAAATTACCTAAGGGATTGTTTAGGTAGGTGGTAATATTGACACATGAGCAAATCATGTGTCAAAAGGGGAGAGATAGGATTAAATAATAAATATATACGAAGGAGAGGACAAAATACTTTTTAAAAAAACTTTAAAAAAACAACAACAATAGAAATTGAGAGCTGAACATGTATGTGTGAAGATAGTTTATTAACCACACCCGTATGTCAGAGGTTTTGTGCCCCACAGGTGAACTAAAGGAGAAGGTGACCCACTCTATCTCACCAGGAGACTGGGTGTGGATCCAGTCCCTAAAAGAAGAAAAACTGGAAGCAGGCCTGTTGGGAAGGGCCCTATCAAGTCCTATTAGATCCACCTGGGTGCATGTCACACACTGCAAAAAGGTAAACCCAGTTACACCTGATGAACAAACACAGAGTTAGGAGAAAGAACCGATCACCACTAGGGCTCGGGGGTTGGCTCCTTAATGAAGATTCCCTTACCCTGTCTGATCATCCCTGTGTGAGTTCGATAGAAGTTAAAGCAATGGGTTGGCCTCTGGGGTCTGACATGTTCTCAGGGCGAGGGTGGGGATTCACAGGTCTCCCGACGGTAGGTAGCTGTCTGATTGTGGGGGCCATATTCCTAACACACTCAAACCCTCCTGATCAGTCAGAAGTAGTAGTTAACCTAACACAAGTTGATAAAATAATACCTGAGCACAGTCTACGAAGGCATAGGAGACAGCTAGACGTAGGGAAAAGGGAAGTACTAGGGACTTTAGGGAAGGACATCACCATATGTATGTCACCATGTACATCCTGGGACTATGTAGTTGCTTATACCAAGCGGGGGGGATATGTCAATCTCCATACACAGTTTAGGGACAGGTGTAGTATTGTGAAAGTAGGGAATTACCAGAAATGGCAGTGCGACCCATATAAGGGTAGGTACTGTCTGAAAGTCTGAATTATGCTAAAACAGGTTACAGACCTGAACAAGTGAGATATCCTCTTCAACTGGGGCACCCTATAAAGTAAACCTCTCTGAGGGAGGTAGTGAGACCGGGGCTGTGGTAAAGATAGTACAAACTATAGACCTGAAAAAAGTAGGACAGGTGGAGACGGGGTGTAGAAATCTTGACCGGTGGTTGGAATGGATTTAGTATACGGCAAGAACTATGTCTAAAGAGGACTGTTATGCCTGTGGGACAGCCAAACCAAGGTTAACAACTACTCCGTTCCCCTTGACAGGCTTTAACTCTCTGTCAGGTTTATCCTCCATGCAAGCCACCTGGGAATGTGGTGAAAGAGTCTTGTAGTAACTTGAACTATCTGTATCCCCCGATAACAAAGTCATCCCGACCTAGGTTGCCTCCGTTTGAAGTCTCAGGGGATTCTAATTGTTTTTCTAGGACTAGTAAGATAGGATACATGGTAGGGCATCTTAGCTCCTGCTCCCACACAGAGAATATCACAACTAAAAGAGACCATGACTAATCTCTCCTCTTTGTTGCAGCCAGAGGATTTTAGGAACCAAAACCAGGCCCGTGCTGACATCTGATGGTTGTGTGGTGATAACTGATTGTGAACTCACCTACATATGTAAACAATCAAACGTGTCAGAGACTGGTGAGTTGTCACGTAGAAAGAGGGACCTCGTCCCGGGATCCTTTGATGAAAGGATATATATATTGATGGGATAGCAGTACCTCGAGGGGTTCCAGAATAATTCAAAGCTAGGAATCAGATCGCAGCTGAGTTTGAATCAAGTCTTTTCTGGTGGTCAACAATTAGTAAAAACGTAGATTGGATAAATTATAAAGATTTATAAACCACACTCGTGATGCAATAAAGGGATTAGCTGAGCAGAGAGCGGCAACTAGCTTAATGACATGGCAGAATAGAATAGCTTTAGATATGCTTTTGGCTGAGCGGGACGGAGTTTGTGTTCTGTTTGGATATATGTGCTGTACTTTCATCCTCAAACAACATAGCACCGGACGGGTCCGTGACCAAAGAGCTTCAGGGACTCACCACGTTGGCGAACGAACTGGCTGAGAACTCTGGTATTGATAGCTCCATAAATGGTTGGTTTGATAACATATTTGGTAAATGGAAAACTATTGTTGTAACTATTCTGGGTGAAGTTATAGCTTCTATGGGTATACTTGTTCTTTGTGGATGTTGTCTTATTTCCTGTGTCTGAGGTTTGGTGAGAAAGGAGATGGAGAAGGTGGTTTCCCAACAGATGGTGAGATATGGCCCAATCCTGGACTCCAACCTAAGGAATGAAGGATATAACCTACCAGGCTTGGTGGAGTGACACTTTAGAGCAGGGGTGTCAAACTCATTTTAGCTCAGGGGCCACATGGAGGAAAATCTATTCCCAAGTGGGCCGGACCGGAAAAATCATGGTATATATAACTTAAAAACAACAACTTCAGATTGTTTTCTTTGTTTTAATACGATCAACATACAACATAAAGCTGGAGCCTGAGGACAGTGTGTCCAAAATAGTACAAGCACAACATCACTGTTAATCATAAAACACGTCAAGTTTATTTGAAAATTCTAAAGAAAAAGAACACACAAACACATAATGCCTCAGTGATTAACAGAACTGTTTCACAGATCACAGAACTATATCAGGGTGTCATTTCTCAGGCAGAAATGTAGATAAAAATAATGAAATCCTGTTCCCCAAACAAGTGCAAGAACCACAGAGTCAAGAATAGGTTAAATATACAAATATAATAAAATCAATTAAAAACAATAGCACATCAACATAAAAACATATAAACATAAATCTGAAAGCGTTGCTCAAACTCCTGTAACAGTCCCGTTATTTTATCTTTGAACCGCTTCATGTCTGCCACATGTTGGGTCGCGCACACATTTTTCAGACAGGGGAAGTGAGCTGCATCACCACCGGCAAGTTGCGTCTCCCACAATGACAGCTTCAACTTGAAAGAACGTATGCTGTCATAATACTGCGTGACAACTTTGTTGCGCCCTTGCAGCTGTTTGTTCAAGTTATTCAGGTGCTCTGTAACATCCACCATAAATGCAAGGTCCTGCATCCATTCTGCGGACTGAAATTCTAACACTGGTTTGCCCTTTTCTTCCATGAACTGTTCAATTTCTTCTCGTAAATCAAAGAAACGCCTCAGCACAGCACCTCGGCTTAACCATTTTACCTCAGTGTGGTATGGCAGGCCATAGATGTAGTCTTTCTCTCTGAGAAGGCTGTCAAACTGACGGTGATTCAGGCTTCTGGATCGGATGAAATTAACAGTTTGGATGACCACCTTCATGACGTTATCCATCTTTAATGACTTGCAACACAAAGCCTCCTGGTGCAAAATACAGTGAAAAGTCAAAAAATCACGTCCTCCATTTGCAGATTGCACTTTCTCTCTGAACTTTGTCACAACGCCTGCTTTTTTCCCGATCATTGAGGGCGCACCATCTGTAGCCAGGCTGACAGCGCGGGACCAGTCCACTCCGACCCTGTCCAGCGCGCCCGACGAGTGCGGTAAAATATCAGCTGCTGTCGTTGTATCTGTCATCGGCACCAACTCCCACGAACTCCTCGGTGACGGTCAATGTGTCATCAACTCCCGCGGATGAAAATGGCCAGTTGTGCAACATCTGTAATGTCTGTGCTTTCATCAATTGCAACCGCAAACGCAATAAATGACTTTACTTTTGCTTCAACTGGCTGTCCAAATCCACTGAAAGATCGGAAATCCTGTCTGCAACTGTGTTTTCTTGTCAGGCTGATATTTGCAAAAGCCTGCCGCTTTTCAGGGCACAAAATCTCCGCTGCCTTCATCATGCATGTTTTTACAAATTCACCCTCACTAAATGGTTTTGAAGCCACTGCGATTTCATTAGCAATGAGGTAGCTAGCTTTCACTGCAGCGTCACTGATGTCTCGGCTGTGAGTAAACACAGACTGCTGTTTCTTCAGACCCGCCAACAGTTCATTCACCTTCTCTCATCTCCGCTGTCCTTGAAAGTTGTCATATTTGTCGGCATGAAGACTCACATAGTGGCGACGAAGGTTATATTCTTTCAGCACTGCAACGTGCTCTGAACACACCAAACATACAGCTTTCCCATTCAATTCCGTGAATAAATAGGATGACCATTTTTCTTGGAACACTCTGCACTCTGCGTCCACTTTTCTCTTTTTTGACAGAGACATATTGGGGCAATGAGTGTGCCAAAGCACATAATGTTAAAAGTAGAAGCCGTAATAAATATCGCGGGCAAAACAAAGTAGCTCATTGGCTGCACGTGCTTGACCTACTTGCTCTGCCCCGGTATAAACAGTTTGCTTGCTTAACACAATTGCTATTGCGCCATCCAGTGGACGCAATTGGAACAGCAGTTTATTTTATTGAAAAATTGCAGCGCATTTTTATACATTACAAAAAATATATATATATATTTTTTTTTATCATCTCGCGGGCCGGATTAAACCCGTTTGCGGGCCTGATCCGGCCCGCGGGCCGGACGTTTGACACCCCTGCTTTAGAGGGTGTCTAAAGGGGGCCAAAATGTACTTCCCTGTTTGTGTTTTATGTGTTAATAATCTTATGTTTTGTGTTCTATTAATCCTGTGTTTTATGCTTTATTAATCAAGTTAACAATTGTGAATGTTTGTCTTTCCTTATGTGATGGTTTGAAGTTCCTTGGTGACTGGTAACAATTTGCATGTTGGGTGTGGATGGACTGAGGGTTTTTATTTTTTAGTATCATTATGGCCTATTAATAAAAGTGTGATTCTTTTTGTTTGTATTGTATTTTAATGACTGACACCCTGTGTTTTCTTTTTTTGGGTTCACACCCAGTGGGTGTGAAAAGGGGGATTGTGGGGGATTTATTATTCTCATAATTGATGGAATGACTAACTTAGAAAGAATGCATTCTGGACAGTAATGATATGGGTTGTGTCACCTGGCAAGCTGTTATTGATGTGAAGAGCTGTTTTAGGGGGTAAAATGAGATAAGAATTTGTGTCTCCAAATACTAGACTATACTGGTCCTTTGTGATCTGTGAACCATCCTTGGACGTAGGAATGGTGTCTAGGGGAGCTGGCTCTTCTCACCATGACAGGTTGTTATGATAAGAACTTATGCCTGGCAACAGGGGTGCGCCAACGGATTGGCTGAGTAAGTCTAAACCACGCTCAGTCTCTACTCTGATAGGCCCAGCAGAGAGCGGGAACTAAAAACTGTAAGAGTATTTGAAGAACAATCTGTAACAATTGATTAGTTCTCTGAATGCCCTGCGAGGTATTTCAGGGAGCCCGTATATACGAACATCATATTTACCATTGAAGGTTTTGCATTCATTAAAATACTAGTCTATTAGAAGACGTGTATTGACCTCTTTTGTTCCTAATACCAGATTTGAATTGATGCAACTTAACAATAGGCATTATATGGAATGATGCTAGTGGACTGCATATGCAAAAAGTGTTGAAGGACGGATAGTAGTCACCAGAGACAATTCTAACAGCATGGTGTATCTGAAGCTGTCTGGTCTGAGAGCAGAGGACTCTGCTGTGTATTACTGTGCAAGAGACACAGTGGTGTGAGTGAGTGGAGGATCTGTACAAAAACCCCTCAGAGACTCTAACTGCCAGCAGAGTCAACAGAGGGCAGTAGAGCATCAGTACAACAGCCTACAAACTGCACATATTCCCCTGAGAACCAAGCAACCAGTAAACCATCAACTGAACTACTATTAACATGAGCATTGTCCTATAGGCAAGAGTAGAAAGCTAGAAGTTAGAAAAAATGATTAAAGTGTCACTCCACAATACATACTGATATATTAATTGACCAATGCCTGCTGACAGTTCCATCTGAAAATGATCACTGCACCTCCATAAGAATGTCATGTTCATGTTGCTGTCCGAATCATCTCTTGTATTTATCTCAACTTGCACATTATTTCCCCTTGCTTCCAGCCTAGCATTTAGTTTGGTATAGTTAATATAAGCCTAACTTTTTGCCTATCAGACCTCGGAAGATTTGTTTTACTTTTGAAATGCGAACTCCCCTGTAGAGAGAATGGTCGCGTTCCCCTGCTCAGACGTTGCATGCATCAACCAATGGTTGCGTGCCACATTATTGACTGTGTCATCGACTGACAGATTGCCATAGAGATCCTATTACATTTCTAATTCCTAGTTCTATGCAGATTGCTATAACATGCAATGTGGTTAGCTGATAATAAAATACCTATCCAGGTGTTGTAAGATTTGGTAGTCGTCAGCAGCGCCTGGGCTATCGCCTCGGGCCAAACAACACCATTTACCTGTGACTGTATTCAGCACATAGCACGGCCTCTAGTCCCTTATTGCTTATTGCATCATCTATACACATGTATGCAGAAAAAAAACAAAGTACAGGCTATGTGAGGTGTTGAATCTCATTAAGCTGTGTTCATTCATGAGAAAAAATATAATGATTGATTTTCCTTAACTGCCCTATTGGAAACATGTCCTGTGAATACTAGTGTACTGTTTTTGTCACCCATGCCTTTGTTATGTATATAATTTTCAATACTTGTTAATTATTTCCTTGACAAATGGATGTTTATACAGTATATGCCATTTAACTGAACCCACAATTAAATTAAATCATGAAGGTTATCAATATTTAGAAACTCATTATGTTCCCCACAAGTCCTTGAGTCAGTTATGTGTGTGGTGAGTAGGCCCTGGAGGTTTGTGACCTGACCAGGAAAAACAAATGTTTTCCTGGTCATGTCATGTGATAAAGGACATCTCCTGGCACTACTGATGAGCCAGAAATTGACCTCTGACCTCAGAGTCATCAGCCCCTCCCCCATGACATCATGATGTAAATCCAGATCATATATACTTATGTTCTGCTGCTGACTTGTTGTCTTGTTGTCTTGTGTGGAGCAGCTGAGTTCATTTATCCACCCTCAGTATGACAGGAAAACTCTACCTTCTGATGCTCTCTCTCTGTCTGCCCTGTGAGTTCTGCAGTCACCTACTCCTTTATCAACTACTTTTACTATGAGGAATGACAGAACATTGACATTGTTTTGTTATAACCTCAATTTCTTTAATATCTCTTTCTCTCCATCAGGTTTAAATGGCCAGAGTCTGGAGTCCATTCCCTCTGGTCCAGTCCTAAAAAAGCCTGGAGAAATTGTCAGTATCTCTTGTAAAGGATCTGGGTATACCTTTAGTAGCCATGGCATGCGCTGGATAAGACAACCAGCAGGAAAAGCTCTAGAATGGATTGGCGCTATTTGGAGGGATGCTAGTGGAACTGCATATGCAAAAAGTGTTGAAGGACGGATAGAAGTCACCAAAGATAATTCTAACGGCATGACACACTTGGAGCTGTCTGGTCTGAGAGCAGAGGACTTGTGACGATCCCGGCTGTCTGAGTCGGGTCCTGTCTGGTGACTAGTGTTCCTGCTCGTATTCTCCAGTTTCCCGAGGGTTCGGGAACGCTCCGGGGAGCGCTCTGGTTTTCCGCACCTGCATCCCATCAGCAATCTGCACACCTGGTCCTGATCATCACCCTTCTTAGGCTCTGGCCCAACATCCAGTTCCTGCCGGATCGTTAGCCATGAACAGTATGTTGTCAGCGTATCAGTCTCTGAGCCAGTAGTGTTAGTTTTGTTGTTTTGCACCTTTTTGACTTGCTGTGTACTGACCTCCGTTTTGTTCTGTCTGCAGTCTCTCACCCGAACCTTCACCCAACCTCTGCCTGATGGTCGGCGGCTGCCGAGCCAGTACCGGACCAACCACCGCACCCTCAACAACCCATCCACGCCACCCGCTCTGTTCCCTGGATTATTCAGCTTCACTCGGACTCTAACAATAAACACTCACCTTTGTCTCACGTACCGTGTCCTGGTCTGCTTCTGGGTTCTGGCTTAGTTAACCGTGACAGAACGATCCGGCCAGTAATGAACCCAGCGGACCTGGACTCTGTTCGCCATGCTATTACCCAGCAGGAGAAGATGTTGGGCCATCATAGCACGGTACTACAGGAGATCGCGTTGTCAGTTCGGAACCTTTCTACCCGGTCTGACGGAGGTCCAGAACCAACGCAAGTGTCCGGTGGAGGATCCACTACCGGTTTCACCCATCTCGCCTGCCGCTTCTGAAGCTGTGTCCATCCGTGAGCCCAAGGTTCCGGCGCCGGATAAGTATGAGGGAGAGCTGGGAAGATGCCGTTCCTTCCTTATGCAGTGTGGACTAGTGTTCGATCTACAGCCCTACTCTTATGCCACAGACAAGGCTAGGATAGCCTTTGTGATTGAGTTGCTGCGTGGTCGAGCGCTGGAGTGGGCTTCAGCCGTTTGGGAACGACAGGATCCCTGCATGGCTTCATACCAGGGGTTCACGGCCGAGATGAGGAGCTCTTCGACCATTCCGTCCGAGGGAGGGACGCAGCTAGGCGCCTGTTTTCGCTTCGCCAAGGAACTCGCAGCGTGGCCGACTTCGTGATCGAGTTCAAGACGTTGGCTGTGGAGAGTGGGTGGAACGAGGAGTCTCTGCAAGCGGCCTTTTACCAGGGTCTGTCGGAGCAGCTCAAGGATGAGTTGATCTCCTATCCGGAGCCTAGTGACCTGGACAGCTTGGTAGCTTTGTCTATTCGGGTGGATAATCGAGTCCGAGAGCGAAGGAGGGAGAAGCAATGGGTTCCGTTCCAACCGATCAGCTTCTCAGGATCCAGTCGGGTCGTCAAACTGCGCGGCTCGCTAAAGTTGGGAGGACTTTTTAGCGAGCCAGTTTCGACCTCTCAATACCTCTGTCAGACCCGTTTCCCGGCTACCCTTATGAACAGGAATCAGAGCTTAGCGATTAACGCTTTTATCGATTCAGGTGCCGATGGAAGCTTTCTAGATGCCGAGTTGGTGGAACAGCTGGGGCTTTCCAAGGAGCAATTGCCGGAAGCCATTGAAGCTACCACTCTGAACGGCAGTAGTCTGGCACGTATCACGATGAGGACTGAACCGGTTAAGATGCGGTTGTCGGGGAATCATTCTGAGATGATTTCATTCTTCATTCTGCCGTCTTCCCATGTTCCTCTGGTCCTTGGATACCCCTGGCTGAAGGAACACAATCCCACGTTCGATTGGGTGACGGGCAAGGTAACGAAGTTGGAGCCTTGATTGTCATGCTAACTGTCTCAAGACTGCCTGCCCCCATTCGGTTCCCAGTCAGGTGATTGAGGCTAAACCCCCAGATTTGTCCCTGGTTCCCGAGACATATCACGATTTGGGGAAGTTTTCAGTAAGCAGAAGGCTCTGTCACTCCCTCCCCACCGACCATATGATTGTGCCATCAACCTGGTCCCTGGAGCTGTCTACCCCAAGGGAAGGTTATACAGTATCTCCCGATCTGAACGTGAGGCGTTGGAGACCTACATCAAGGAGTCCCTAGCTGCTGGTCTCGTTCGTCCCTCGTCATCACCCCCTGGGGGGCAGGATTCTTCTTTGTGGGTAAGAAGGATGGCTCTCTTCGACCGTGTATTGATTATCGGGGGTTGAATGACATCACGGTCAAGAACAAGTATCCCCTGCCCTTGATGAGTTCTGCCTTCGACTCCTTACAGGGTGCTACGGTGTTCACCAAGCTAGACCCACGCAATGCGTATCACCTGGTCCGGATCAGAGAGGGGGACGAGTGGTTGACGGGTTTCAATACACCGATGGGTCACTTGAGTATCAGGTGATGCCGTTTGGACTGACCAATGCTCCAGCGGTATTCCAGAGTATGGTGAACGACGTCCTGAGAGATATGATCGGTCTCTTTGTGTTTGTTTACCTGGATGACATTCTGATCTTCTCGAAGGAACCTTCCGACCACGTCCAGCATGTCCGGCAGGTTCTGCAGCGATTGTTGGAGAATCGCCTGTTTGTGAAGGCCGAGAAGTGCGAGTTTCACGCCCACACGACATCCTTTCTCGGGTACATCATCTCCAGGGGAGAGATTAGGATGGACCAGGAGAAGGTTAGAGCCGGTTCTGGAATGGGCCCAGCCCGGTTCGAGATTGCAGCTCCAGAGATTTTTGGGGTTTGCGAATTTCTACCGCAGATTCATCCGGGATTACAGCCGTGTGGCCGCTCCGTTAACTGCCTTGACTTGCAGCATCAGGACCTTCAAGTGGAATCCGGAGGCGGATCGAGCGTTTCTGGATTTGAAGAGGCGATTCACCAACGCACCGATTCTCTCTCAACCGGACACGGCCCGTCAGTTCGTCGTTGAAGTGGACGCGTCTGATGTGGGAGTTGGCGCCATCCTGTCGCAGCGATGCTCCACGGACAGTAAACTCCATCCCTGCGCCTACTACTCTCGTCGCCTTTCGCCTGCGGAGAGGAATTACGATGTGGGTAACCGGGAGCTTCTCGCGGTGAAACTTGCCTTGGAGGAGTGGCGCCACTGGTTGAGGGGGCGGAGCAACCGTTTATTGTCTGGACGGACCACAAGAATCTTGCTTACGTGCAATCGGCTAAACGTCTCAACTCCCGTCAGGCCAGGTGGGCGTTGTTTTTCGGACGATTCAAGTTTGCCCTGACGTTCCGACCTGGATCTAAGAACGGCGAGGCGGACGCCTTGTCCCGGATGTTCTCCAAGACGGAGGAGAGTGGGTCCAAGACCGAGACAATCCTCCCCCGGAACTGCGTCGTGGGAGCAGTTATGTGGAAGATTGAGGAGGAGGTGCTGGCGGCCCTTCGGACTCAGCCCGGTCCGTAACGGTCCACCCGGTCGGTTGTTTGTGCCTGAGTCGGTTCGTCCTGCTGTCCTCAAATGGTCCCACGCCAGCAAGATGGCTTGTCACCCTGGCGTGGCTCGGACTATGGCGTTTCTTCGCAGACGCTTTTTGGTGGCCTGCCATGGCCGAGGATACTCGGGGTTTTGTTGCTGCCTGTCCAGTGTGTGCGCAGAATAAGAGTACCAATCGGCCCAGCTCTGGACTACTTCACCCCCTTCCTATTCCCGGCGACCATGGTGCATCTGGCCCTGGACTTCGTCACGGGGTTGCCCGCTTCTGAGGGGAACACGGTCGTTCTGACTATCGTGGACAGATTCAGCAAGTTCGCCCACTTTGTGCCAATTGCCAAGCTTCCCTCTGCCTCGGAGACGTCCGAGATCCTGGTTAGGAGGTTTTCAGGGTCCACGGTTTGCCCAGTGATATCGTTTCCGACCGTGGCCCTCAGTTTACCTCTGCTGTCTGGAAGTCCTTCTGTTTGGCCATTGGAGCTACGGTCAGTCTCACATCTGGTTTTCACCCCCAATCCAATGGTCAGGCGGAGAGAGCCAACCAGAAGATGGAATCAACGCTACGCTGTCTGGTCTCTTCCAACCCCCACCTCCTGGGTCTCTCAGTTGCCTTGGGTTGAGTATGCCCACAATACTCTTCCTACATCTGCCACTGGGATGTCTCCCTTCCAGTGCCTGTATGGCTACCAACCTCCCCTGTTTCCTTCTCAGGAGAAGGAGCTCTCAGTGCCTTCTGTTCAGGCCCATATTCGGGCGTTGCCACCGGACCTGGCATCGGGCCAGAAAGGCACTCCTTAGAGTTTCGGACCGGTATCAGCTCCAGGCGAATCGTCGCCGGATTCCCCGCTCCCACCTATACCATCGGAGATAGGGTTTGGTTGGCCACACGGGATCTTCCGTTACGGACTGAGTCTAGGAAGTTGTTACCGAAGTTCATTGGTCCGTTTGTGGTGGAGAAGGTGATCAATCCAGTGGCAGTTCGACTCAAACTACCGAGGACGCTCAGAGTCCATCCCACCTTTCATGTCTCCTGCCTCAAGCCTGTCTTCCTCAGTCCTCTGTTGCCTCCTCCGCCTCCTCCTCCTCCTCCTCGGATGATCGGAGGTGGTCCTGCCTACACGGTGCGTCGCATCATGGATTCCAGACGGCGGGGCCGGGGTTTCCAGTATCTCGTGGACTGGGAGGGGTATGGCCCCTGAAGAGAGGAGTTGGATTCGCGCGCGACAGGTCCTAGACGCAGACCTCATCAGTGACTTCTACCGCCTCCATCCTGGCGCTCCGGGAAGTCCGCCCGGTGGCGTCTGGTCGGAGGGGGGTACTGTGACGATCCCGGCTGTCTGAGTCGGGTCCTGTCTGGTGACTAGTGTTCCTGCTCGTATTCTCCAGTTTCCGAGGGTTCGGGAACGCTCCGGGGAGCGCTCTGGTTTTCCGCACCTGCATCCCATCAGCAATCTGCACACCTGGTCCTGATCATCACCCTTCTTAGGCTCTGGCCCAACATCCAGTTCCTGCCGGATCGTTAGCCATGAACAGTATGTTGTCAGCGTATCAGTCTCTGAGCCAGTAGTGTTAGTTTTGTTGTTTTGCACCTTTTTGACTTGCTGTGTACTGACCTCCGTTTTGTTCTGTCTGCAGTCTCTCACCCGGAACCTTCACCCAACCTCTGCCTGATGGTCGGCGGCTGCCGAGCCAGTACCGGACCAACCACCGCACCCTCAACAACCCATCCACGCCACCCGCTCTGTTCCCTGGATTATTCAGCTTCACTCGGACTCTAACAATAAACACTCACCTTTGTCTCACGTACCGTGTCCTGGTCTGCTTCTGGGTTCTGGCTTAGTTAACCGTGACAGGACTCTGCTGTGTATTACTGTGCGAGAGACACAGTGGTGTGAGTGAGTGGAGGATCTGTACAAAAACCCTCAGAGAAGTAGAGCCAACAGAGGGTAGTAGAGGATCAGTGTGTTCCATCCCCCCTCCACACACAAACTGCACACCTTCCCCTGAGACATTTACATTTACATTTTAGTCATTTAGCAGACGCTCTTATCCAGAGCGACTTACAGGAGCAATTAGGGTTAAGTGCCTTGCTCAAGGGCACATTTACGTCATTTAGCAGACGCTCTTATCCAGAGCGACTTACAAATTGGTGCATTCACCCTATAGCCAGTGGGATAACCACTTTACAATTGTTTTTTTGTTTTTTTTGGGGGGGGTAGAAGGATTACTTTATCCTATCCCAGGTATTCCTTAAAGAGGTGGGGTTTCAAATGTCTCCAGAAGGTGGTGAGTGACTCCGCTGTCCTAGCGTCGTGAGGGAGCTTGTTCCACCATTGGGGTGCCAGAGCAGCGAACAGTTTTGACTGGGCTGAGCGGGAGCTATGCTTCCGCAGAGGAAGGGGAGCCAGCAGGCCAGAGGTGGATGAACGCAATGCCCTCGTTTGGGTGTAGGGACTGATCAGAGCCTGAAGGTACGGAGGTGCCGTTCCCCTCACTGCTCCGTAGGCAAGCACCATGGTCTTGTAATGGATGCGAGCTTCAACTGGAAGCCAGTGGAGTGTGCGGAGGAGGGGGGGTGACGTGAGAGAGAACTTGGGAAGGTTGAACACCAGACGGGCTGCGGCATTCTGGATGAGTTGTAGGGGTTTAATGGCACAGGCAGGGAGCCCAGCCAACAGCGAGTTGCAGTAATCCAGACGGGAGATGACAAGTGCCTGGATTAGGACCTGTGCCGCTTCCTGTGTAAGGCAGGGTCGTACTCTCGAATGGTGTAGAGCATGAACCTGCAGGATCGGGTCACCGCCTTGATGTTAGCGGAGAACGACAGGGTGTTGTCCAGGGTCACGCCAAGGCTCTTCGCACTCTGGGAGGAGGACACACGGAGTTGTCAACCGTGATGGCGAGATCATGGAACGGGCAGTCCTTCCCCGGGAGGAAGAGCAGCTCCGTCTTGCCAGGGTTCAGCTTGAGGTGGTGATCCGTCATCCATACTGATATGTCTGCCAGACATGCAGAGATGCGATTCGCCACCTGGTTATCAGAAGGGGGGAAAGGAGAAGATTAGTTGTGTATCGTCAGCGTAGCAATGATAGGAGAGGCCATGTGAGGATATGACAGAGCCAAGTGACTTGGTGTATAGGGAGAATAGGAGAGGGCCTAGAACTGAGCCCTGGGGGACACCAGTGGTGAGAGCACGTGGTGCGGAGACAGCTTCTCGCCACGCCACTTGGTAGGAGCGACCGGTCAGGTAGGACGCAATCCAGGAGTGAGCCGCGCCGGACATGCCCAGCTCGGAGAGGGTGGAGAGGAGGATCTGATGGTTCACAGTATCAAAGGCAGCAGACAGGTCTAGAAGGACAAGAGCAGAGGAGAGAGAGTTAGCTTTAGCAGTGCGGAGAGCCTGAGACCCACAGCTACCAGTACACTACACCATCAACTGAACAACATCAACACAAGGAGTACATTTTCCTGGAGAGTTGTTGTAAAGAGAGGGACATTATCATAAATGGAATCGGTCATCAGACCCAAAACACGTTTTCATGGTACTTCAAGCTAGATGAAACGTGTCAGTGAGCAACTATTAACCTGGTGATTGGTGGGCACAAGGGGTTCCTCCCCCATGACATCATGTAAATCTAGATATCTCAGAGTTCATATATACTTATGTTCTGCTGCTGACTTGTTGTCTTGTTGTCTTGTGTGGTGCAGCTGAGTTCATATCTCCAACCTCAGTATGATGGGAAAACTCTACCTTCTGCTGCTCTCTCTCTGTCTGCCCTGTGAGTTCTGCTTGGTTTTACTCCTTATCAACTCTTCCTATGCTGAGCAAAGAAGACATACAATTTTCCATTGTAACCTCTATCTCCTTCATGTTTTTCCTCAATATTCAACACTCTCTCCTTTCTCCCCTCCCCTTGTTTCCTCTCTCTCTTGCTCTCCTTCAGGTTTAAATGGTCAGACTATTGTGTCCCTTCACTCCAGTCCATTCCAGAAAAAGCCTGGAGAAACTCTCAATCTCTCTTGAAGAGGAACTGGGTATACCTTTACAAGCTATAGTATGAACTGGATTCGCAAACCTACAGGAAAAACACTGGAATGGATGGGCTGGATCAACACCAATACTGGAGGGACGGATTGAACTGATCAAAGACAGCTCAGTGAGCATGGCACATCTGAAACTGTCTGGTCTGAAGACAGAAGACTCTGCTCTGTATTACAGGGCATGCTGGGTACAGAGATGTGAGTGGTGGAGATGTACAAAAACCCCTCAGACATACACCACCAGTCAAATGTTTTAGAACACATACTCATTCAAGGGTTTTTCTTAATTTTTAACTATTTTCTACATTGTAGAATATTAGTGAAGACATCAAAACTATGAAACACTCATGGAATCATGTAGTAACCAAAAAAGTGTTAAACAAATCAAAACATATTCAATTTTTGAGACTCTTCAAATAGCCACCCTTTGCCTTGATGACAGCTTTGCACACTCTTGGTATTCTCTCAACCAGCTTCACCTGGAATGCTTTTCCAACAGTCTTGAAGGAGTTCCCACATATGCTGAGCACTTGTTTGGCTGCTTTTCCTTCACTCTGCGGTCCGACTCATCCCAAACCATCTCAATTGGGTTGAGGTCGGGGGATTGTGGAGGTCATCTTATGCAGCACTCCATCACTATCCTTCTTGGTAAAATAGCCCTTACACAGCCTGGAGGTGTGTTGGGTCATTGTCCTGTTGAAAAACAAATGATAGTCCCACTAAGCCCAAACCAGATGGGATGGCATATCACTGTAGAATGATGTGGCAGCCATAATGGTTAAGTGTTGAATTCTAAATAAATCACAGACAGTGTCACCAGCAAAGCATCCCCACACCATAACACCTCCTCCTCCATGCTTTACGGTGGGAAATACACATGTGAAGATCATCCGTTCACTCACAAAGACACGGTGGGTGGAACCAAAAATCTCAAATTTCGACTCCAGACCAAAGGACACATTTCCACCGGTCTAATGTCCATTGCTCGTGTTTCTTGGCCCAAGCAGGTCTCTTCTTATTATTGGTGTCCTTTAGTAGTGGTTTCTTTGCAGCAATTCAACCATGAAGGCCTGATTCACACAGTCCCCTCTGAACAGTTGATGTAGAGATGTGTCTGTTACTTGAACTCTGTGAAGCATTTATTTGGGCTGAAATTTCTGCGGCTGGTAACTCTAATGAACTTATCCTCTGCAGCATAGGTAACTCTGGGTCTTCCATTCCTGTGGTGGTCCTCATGAGAGCCAGTTTCATCATAGCGAATTATGGTTTTTGCGACTGCACATATTGACTGACCATCATGTCTTAGAGTAATGATGGACTGTCGTTTATTTGAGCTGTTCTTGCCATAATATAGACTTGGTCTGTCCAAACCTTTGACTGGTACTGTATAAGTGTTATTGATAAAATCTCTACCTGCTGTGCTTGATTATTTGTTTTGTAACACAGAGAAGTATGTAAATAAAAACCTCTCATTTACATACAAATACATTTATTACCAGATTATTTATATCAAGCGTTATACGTACATAACAACTTTCATATTCCAATAACACTGCTGTGTTGTATTGGACAAATATTGGTAAAATGTTTTGCTTATTGCATCAAATAACATTATCTGCCAATATACAGGAGTGTATTTTATAAAGACTACATTGGAGTATTAAAAGCTGACACAAGTTTTCACAATTTTCACTGATATTCTCAAATCTTTCACATTTCCCTCTTCTCCATATGCAAATAGCACTGTGCCTCTCTTTCTCTCTATCTACCTCCCCCTTATTGTTAGGCTTTATATAAACAGTCTTGGTGTACGTCTCTCTGAGTCCTGGTGAGTAAAGAAGAGCATCTCCCACCAGTTCAGCTTCAACACAAACCATGTAGCTCAGTTGGTAGAGCATGGCATTTGCAACGCCAGGGTTGTGGGTTTGATTCCCACGGGGGGCCAGTATAAAAAAAATAATAATAATGTATGCACTCACTAACTGTAAGTCGCTCTGGATAAGAGCGTCTGCTAAATGACTAAAATGTAAATGTAATGTTCCCTGGATATCTGCTGCTGCTGCTTGTAGCTGTTGTGTGTGAGTGTCTATATGGGGACAGGCACAATAAGGAAAACTGGATCAGACTTTAATGTAATGCAAAAATCATGTTACTTGGATTTGCAATATTGATCATTTTTTCCTTTCAACAGGTGTACAGAGTTATGAACTCACTCAGCCAGCCTCTATGACTGTCCAGCCCGGTCAACCACTGACCATCTCCTGTAAGGTCTCTTATTCAGTTACTAGCTTTTCTACAGCTTGGATTCGACAGCCTGCACAGAAAGAACTGGAGTGGATTGGATTTATTAGTAGTGGTGGAAGCACAGTTTATAAAGATTCACTGAAAAACAAGTTCAGCATCACCAGAGACACTTCCAGCAACACATTGTTTTTAAAAGTTCAGAGTCTGCAGACTGAAGACACAGCTGTCTATTACTGTGCTCGCCTCCACAATTACACAAACCAGCAGCAGACCTGTACTAAAACTCACTCCTCTCTTCTACAGTTAAAGCTATATATATCTACCAGAAGGGGGCGACCTGAGTCTGAATGTAAAACTAAAAACTCCCATGATCTAATGACTCTACAATATTTACAACATGAAGGTTGTTCATGAAATAACACAGGTTAAGCATGTGAAATAAAACAATAAAACACGACGCATCAATCTACATTACATTATTATAACCTCATAAACTGTCACAGTAGAAAACAGTTAATTAAAGGTGAGCACACGCATTATTACTCTTGTCATCAAAGTCTATGAAATATACTTACATATATCCATATAAAAGTTATATAGTAATATATGTTTTCCCTGAATACATATCTCATTACTGCTGTTTCAGTGTCTCCCTGTCAGGTCTCCCTATACAGTACCAGGACCAGAGCTGTTTAAAACCCATCCTCTTGGGAGATACTGTCTAGAATATGGAAGCTGAAAATCAGATGTAATGCTCCTCAGTTCCACTCAATGTACGGACAAATAAATGTTTTATCCATATAATGCTCAACATGAATGTCTAGCCTATCTCCTTTGTTAATAAATCAGAGGACTCATAGTAAATATATCAAATGCACCTAAAATAACGGGACAACTTTAGCTAAATTGTGATACAACATATTATCTAGCCTTGCCACTAGGTTCTGGGACAAAACATGGGGTAGCATACCACAATTACTGAAATTATACAGCATTATGACAAGCAAAAAACTACTGTAGGCATTCATCTTCTCTGGCCAAAAGATGGTGCCATGACAACACAGTTCATCACTGCCACAACTGGCACTCACTATTTACACATACAAAATGTATTATTTGTTTATTTGGATCCCCATTAGCTTTTGCAGAGGCAGCAGCTATTCTTCCAGGGGTCCACAAAAAAACATAAAACATGACAAGTAACAAAACACTGATAGACAAGGACAGTCACACAAATGTGGGGGGATTTTAGTCTCTTTGAATACTGGACACCAAACATTGTAGAGATTGGAGAGAAACATCATATAACTCTGAATCCAGTCAATGCAGTTGTTTTGCTATTGTGTTAGTTGTTTTACCATTGTGTTAGTCAGTTGTTTTACCATTGTGTTAGTCAGTTATTTTACCATTGTGTTAGTCAGTTGTTTTACCATTGTGTTAGTCAGTTGGTTTGCTATTGTGACATACTGTAGTTTTTGAAAATGCCTGTCATCTGTCTTTCTCTACAATCCCATCTCTTTCAGATATACACAGCATTAGATTGACCTCCTCCCCTGCTCAACTCGAAGCTCCTGGAGAGTAAGTGAAACTATCTTGCCAAGTCTCTGGCTATGCCCTGACAGACTATGGTACAGCTTGGATACGACAGCAGCCAGGGAAAACACTGGAGTGGATTATGGAATTGATTCAGTGGTGGTTTCAGAAGTATGCTTCTTTATTATACTATGATAACATAATAACAGGTTTTACCAATATTACTCTACTGTCATTAAGAATAATTTGTACAGTAATTCTCAAACTGTCCTTACAACTCTTCCTCAGGTTTGTGTTGTAATGGAAATTTATTCTCCATCAATGTACATGATAAAATAGATACACAGAAACACAAACAGCAGGATTTCTTCTTCATAACTGTATCGGGTGATTAGGACAGAGTCAGGCGCAGGAGGTGTGAATCACAGAATGTGGTTTATTCGTCCAATACAGTAGTTCGCAGCAATGCGTAAACCAAAATACAGTGCGACTTATACGCGCACTGGGAAAACAAAACACACGTGTGAATATCCCGGCGACAAAAGTAAAATGATGCTCAACCGAGCTAGCGACACCTCCACATGGAAACAATAACACACAAAGACATGGGGAGCAGAGGGAATACTTATACAGGGACTGATGAGGGGATATGAACCAGGTGTGTGTGAAAAACAAGAGAAAACTAATGGAATGATGAAAAGAGGAGCGGCAGTGGCTAGAAGGCTGGTGACGATGAACGCCGAAGCCTGCAAGAACAAGGAGAGGAGGCAGCTTGTGACAGTGCCCCCCCCAGTCTGCTTAAAAAAGCGATTGCTATCCATTCACACTGGACGCAGGGCCAGCCACTTATTTTGTTCTCTGCAGATTACAATTCAATAGGAGGGGGAGTGGCTACACTTGTGCTAGGCAATTAGCTTAGTGTTATTAGCACAACCTCTTTGTTCAGCGGCAGCTGTCTGCGGCAGCTGTCCCCAAAACGAAGGCTGTCCCTGAAACAAAGACAGTTCTGCCAAGTTGTTCTGCGGGAGATAGTCGAGGGAGGCCCCGCTCTCTCGCTTCCCCAGATGTTTAGTTAATTTCATTCCGATCTCTTTTGCATTATTGTAGCCTTTTCTGTAGCCTGTCAACTAGGTGTCTGTCTATCCCTGTTCTCTCCTCTCTGCACAGGCCATACAAACGCTTCACACCACGTGGCTGCTACCACTCTAATCTGGTGGTCCCTGTGCGCACGACCCACGTGGAGTTCCAGGTCTCCGGCAGCCTCTGGAACTGCCGTTCTGCGGCCAACAAGGCAGAGTTCATCTCAGCCTATGCTACCCTCCAGTCTCTCGACTTCTTGGCGCTGACGGAAACATGGATTACCACAGAAAACACTGCTAGTCCTACTGCTCTTTCCTCGTCTCGCATACCCCGAGAGCATCTGGTCAGCGCGGCGGTTGCACAGGAATCCTCATCTCTCCCAAGTGGACATTCTCTCTTTTCCCCCTGACCCATCTGTTTTCTCCTCATTTTAATTCCATGCTGTCACAGTCACTAGCCCATTCAAGCTTAACATCCTTGTAATTTATCGCCCTCCAGGTTCCCTTGGAGAGTTCATCGATGAGCTTGACGCCTTGATAAGTTCCTTTCCTGAGGATGGCTCACCCCTCACAGTTCTGGGTGACTTTAACCTGCTGACGTCTACCTTCGACTCATTTCTCTCTGCCTCCTTCTTTCCACTCCTTTCGTCTTTTAACCTCACCCTCTCACCGTCCCCCCCTACACACAAGGCAGGCAATACGCTTGACCTCATCTTTACTAGATGCTGTTCTTCTACTAATCTCACTGCAACTCCCCTCCAAGTCTCCGACCACTACTTTGTATCCTTTTCTCTCCCGCTCTCCTCCAACACTACTCACTCTGCCCCTACTCAGACGGTAATGCGCCGTCGCAACCTTCACTCTCTCTCTCCAGCTACTCTCTCCTCTTCCATCCTATCATCTCTTCCCTCTGCTAAATCCTTCTCCCTCTGGTCTCCTGATTCTGCCTCCTCGACCCTCCTCTCCTCCCTGTCTGCATCTTTTGACTGTCTATGTCCCCTATCCTCCCGGCCGTCTCGGTCCTCCCCTCCTGCTCCGTGGCTTGACGACTCATTGCGAGCTCACAGAACAGGGCTCCGGGCAGCCAAGCGGAAATGGAGGAAAACTAGACTCCCTGCGGACCTGTCATCTTTTCACTCCCTCCTCTCTACTTTCTCTTCCTCTGTTTCTGCTGCTAAAGCCACTTTCTACCACTCTAAATTTCAAGCCTCTGCCTCTAACCCTAGGAAGCTCTTTGCCACCTTCTCCTCCCTGCTGAATCCTCCTCCTCCTCCCCCTCCTTCCTCCCTCTCTGTGGATGACTTCGTCAACCATTTTGAAAAGAAGGTTGACGACATCCGATCCTCATTTATTAAGTCAAATGACACCGCTGGTCCTGCTCACATTGCCCTACCCTATGCTTTGACTTCTTTCTCCCCTCTCTCTCCAGATGAAATCTTGCGACTTGTGACGGCCGGCCACCCAACAACCTGCCCGCTTGACCCTATCCCCTCCTCTCTTCTCCAGACCATTTCCGGAGACCTTCTCCCTTACCTCACCTCGCTCATCAACTTGACTGCTGGCTATGTCCCTTCCGTCTTCAAGAGGGCGAGAGTTGCACCCCTCCTCAAAAAACCTACACTCGATCCCTCCGATGTCAACAACTACAGACCAGTATCCCTTCTTTCTTTTCTCTCCAAAACTCTTGAGCGTGCCGTCTCTAGCCAACTCTCCTGCTATTTCACTCAGAATGACCTTCTTGATCCTAACCAGTCAGGTTTCAAGACTGGTCATTCAACTGAGACTGCTCTTCTCTGTGTCACGGAGGCTCTCCGCACTGCTAAAGCTAACTGTCTCTCCTCTGCTCTTGTCCTTCTAGACCTGTCTGCAGCCTTTGATACTGTGAACCATCAGATCCTCCTCTCCACCCTCTCCGAGTTGGGGATCTCCGGCGCTGGACACTCTTGGATTGCGTCCTACCTGACAGGTCGCTCCTACCAGGTGGCGTTGCGAGAATCTGTCTCCGCACCACGTGCTCTCACCACTGGTGTCCCCCAGGGCTCAGTTCTAGGCCCTCTCCTATTCTCTCTGTACACCAAGTCACTTGGCTCTGTCATATCCTCACATGGTCTCTCCTATCATCGCTACGCAGACGACACACAATTAATTTTCTCCTTTCCCCCTTCTGATAACCAGGTGGTGAATCGCATCTCTGCATGTCTGGCAGACATATCAGTGTGGATGTCGGATCACCACCTCAAGCTGAACCTCGGCAAGACGGAGCTGCTCTTCCTCACGGGGAAGGACTGCTGCTCCATGATCTCGCCATCACGGTTGACAACTCCATTGTGTCCTCCTCCCAGAGTGCAAAGAACCTTGGCTTGACCCTGGACAACACCCTGTCGTTCTCTGCTAACATCAAAGCGGTGACCCGATCCTGCAGGTTTATGCTCTACAACATTTGCAGAGTACGACCCTACTTTACACAGAAAGCGGCACAGGTCCTAATCCAGGCACTTGTCATCTCCCGTCTGGATTACTGCAACTCGCTGTTGGCTGGGCTCCCTGCCTGTGCCATTAAACCCCTGCAACTTATCCAGAACGCTGCAGCCCGTCTAGTGTTCAACCTTCCCAAGTTCTCTCACGTCACCCCGCTCCTCCGCACACCCCACTGGCTTCCAGTTGAAGCTTGCATCTACTACAAAACCATTGTTCTTGCCTACGGAGCTGTGAGGGGAACGGCACCTCCTTACCTTCAGGCTCTGATCAGACCCTACACCCAAACGAGGGCACTACGTTCATCCACCTCTGGCCTGCTAGTCCCCCTACCTCTACGGAAGCACAGTTTCCGCTCAGCCCAGTCAAAGCTATTCGCTGCTCTGGCACCCCAATGGTGGAACAAGCTCCCCCACGATGCCAGGCCAGCGGAGTCACTGACCACCTTCCGGAGACACTTAAAACCCTACCTCTTTAAGGAATACCTGGAATAGTATAATAGTAATCCTTCTACCCCCCCTTTACTACCACTGTCTTTTGTCTAAACTAACACCTGAATTATTTCACCTGCTAGCACTGACTTGTTTAAAGGAATGTACATATCGTGATCGAGATGTAGTTGTCCCTGATTACACTGACTTTGCTCACAGCTGCTTGTTTGAAGAAGTGTACTTACTGTGATCAAGATGTGGTTGTCCCACTGGCTATCCTAAGTTTAATGCACCAATTTGTAAGTTGCTCTGGATAAGAGCGTCTGCTAAATGACTTAAATGTAAAATGTAAATATATGTAAACTTGTTCACTCTCCTCAGGATTTTGAACGGCCCCACAAATCATGGGCTCAGCTTCCGGCAGGGCAGGTGGAGGGGCAGGTTCCGGGTCGAGAGCCAGACCCGATCACCCGGTACAAGACCGGGGTCTCACTGCGGTGGCGGTTAGCATTGGCCTTCTGGCGACGCACGGCATGCTGGAGGTGGACGTGGGCGGCATTCCACGTCTCCTCTGCGCGACGAAACCAGTCTTCCAAAGCAGGAGCTTCGGTTGACTCTGATGTCATGGTGCCAGGACCGGCTGATACCCTAAAACACATTGAAATGGAGACAGGTTAGTGGAGGAGTGGCGGAGAGAGTTCTGGGCATATTCGGCCCATGGCAAGAACACTGACCACTCCCCCGGCTGGTCCTGTCAGTAGGACCGCAGGAACCTACCCACATTCTGATTCACCTGTTCCAGCTGCCCATTAGATTTCGGGGTGAAACCCAGAGGTCAGGCTGACCGAGACCCCCAGACGTTCCATGAACGCCTTCTAGACCCTAGACTGGGGACCCTGGTCAGACACTGTGTCCTGTGGCACCCCGTAGTGCCAGAAGACGTGAGTAAACAGGGCTTCCGCAGTTTGCAGGGCCGTGGGGAGACCGGGCAGAGGAAGGAGGCGGCAGGCTTTAGAGAAATGGTCCACAATGATCAGGATGGTGGTGTTACCATGAGAGAGGGGAAAATCAGTTCGAAAATTGATCGATAAGTGGGACCATGGCCGTTGTGGAACTGGTAAGGGATGTAACTTACCCGCTGGAAGGTGCCTAGGTACCTTACTCTGGGCACACACCGAGCAGGAGGAGACATACAGCCTCACGTCCTTAGCCAAGATAGGCCACTTCCCGGTCAGGCAGCGCACTCTACGGCCGATGCCTGGGTTACCAGAGGAGGGGGACGTGTGTGCCCAATAGATAAGACGATCACGGACACTAGACGGCACATACCGAAGCCCAGCTGGGCACTGAGATGGAGATGGCTCTGTGCGTAACGCCCGCTCTATGTTCGCGTCCACCTCCCACACCACCAGCGCCACAATGCAGGAGGCCGGGAGTATGGGGGTGTTGTCAATTGGCCCTTCCTCTGTGTCGGACAGTGCGTCTACCTTCACGTTCTTAGTGCCTGGTATATAGGAGAGCGTGAAATCAAACCGGGTGAAGAACAAGGTTAGGGTTAGGGTTGTACTCCAGGTTACTGTGGTACGTCCAGATGAGGAAAGGGTGTTTAGCCCCCTCGAGCTAGTGCCTCCAAGCTGTCAGGGCTCTGACAACAGGCAACAGCTCCCGATCACCAACGTCATAGTTCTGCTCCGCCGGGCTGAGCTTCTTAGAGAAGAAGGAACAGGGGCGGAGCTTGGGTGGCGATGCCAGAGCGTTGGGATAGAACAGCACCTACCCCTACCTCAGACACGTTCTCCTCCACTACGAATGGCATTGATGGATTGGGATGGGCCAGTACCGGAGCTGAGGTGAACAGAGCCCTCATGTTACTGAAAGCCCTGTCAGCCTCAGCAGACCAGCGGAGCCAGGACAGCCCACCCTTCAACAGAGAGGTGATGGGGGCTGCGACCTTGCCAATGCCCCGGATGAACCTCTGATAGTAATTGGCAAAGCCAATGAGCGCTGCACCTCCTTTACCATGGTTGGAGTTGGCCAATTATGCCACGGCTGCAATGCGGTCTCCCTCCATCTCCACACCTGAGGTGGTGATGTGGTAAACGAGGAAGGAGACGGATTGTTGGAAGAACAGACATTTTTCTGCCTTGGCATACAGGTCATGCTCCAACAGTCGGCCAAGCACTCTGCGAACCAGGGACACATGCTCGGCGCGTGTAACGGAATACACCAGGATGTCATCGATGTAGACCACCACACCGCGACCAAGCATGTCCCGAAACACCTCGTTCACAAAGGACTGGAAGACTGATGGAGCATTCATCAACCCGTACGGCATCACCAGGTATTCATAATGCCCCGTGGTTGTGCTAAATGCTGTCTTCCATTCGTCCCCTTACCGAACACGCACCAGGTTGTATGCACTCCTGAGATCTAATTTCATGAAGAAGCACGCCCCATGCATTGATTAGATCACAGAGGAAATGAGGGGTAGAGGATAACTAGAGTGAACTGTAGTTTTATTAAGTGCATGGTAATCAATGTAAGGGCGCAGACCTCCGTCCTTCTCGAGGAGGCGGGTGAAGTGGAGGGACGTATGAACCCCTGACACAGGGACTCGGAGATGTATGTTTCCATAGCCTCCATTTCAGCCTGCGACAGGGGATACACATGACTCCTGGGCGGCACAGCGTCTAACCGGAGGATTATCGCGCAATCCCCCGGGCGATGGGGTGGTAATTTGGTTGCCTGCGTTTTGGAAAACGCATGCACCAAATTGAGGTATTCGGGGGGAATGCGCACGGTGGAGGCATTGTCTGGACTTTCCACCGTGGTCGCACCAATGGAAACAGCTAGACAACTACCCTGACACTCTGCGACCACCCCGTGAGAGCCCTCTGGCCATGAAAGGTGGGGTCGTATAGTGCTAGCCAGGGAATGCCCAACACCACAGGGAAATCAGGGGACTCAATAATATGAAACGTGATTAGCTCCTTATGGGTCTCCTGCGTAATCATAGTGACTGGTATTGTAACCTCCCAAACAAAAACTGACCCTAATGTTCGATTGTCAAGTGCTTTGATGGGCAATGGAATAGACAGGGGAACCAATGTAGAAATAGACTAAGAGCTAAAGACCTGTCCATGAAGTTCCCAGCTGCGCCTGAATCTACCAGCGCCTTACACTGAGAAACTACTGTGTAATCAGGGAAGTGGACGTGGATGGTTAAATGCGCAGCAGAAGGCTCTGAACGTGTGTGGATTTGCGCCCCCTGGGGTGACGAGAGAGTGCCCTGCCTGCCGCCTCCAGAACCAGAAGAACTCTGACAACATCGTGCAGCAGAATGTCCTCCTCTGCCACAAGAGTGACACTGGATCTGTCGTCCTCCGTTCTTCTGGACCGCTGCACCACCCAGCTCCATCGGAATGTGATCCGGGGTGAGGGGGGGGGGGTGAAACTGGCAGGCCCCTTCCAGGACGTCATCTCGAAGCCAGCAGGTTGTCCAACCGGATGGCCATGTCCACCAGTTGGTCGTGGTCAGAGTGGTATCCAGGCAGGCTAGATCCCTTTGGACGTCCTCACGCAGGCTGTATTGGAATTAGTCGGTGAGGCACATCTCGTTCCACCCGGACCCAGAGACTGATGAGGGGATATGAACCAGGTGTGTGTGAAAAACAAGACAAAACAAATGGAATGATGAAAAGAGGAGCGGCAGTGGCTAGAAGGCCGTCGACAAACGCCGAAAGCCTGCCCGAACAAGGAGAGGAGGCAGCTTGGAGGAAGTCGTGGCAATAACAGAGCATCTCAAGATGACCTCATACCAGGTGAACTGTAGGTATTTATCAAAGCCTCTTGTGATTGGTCTTCCCAGTGAGGAGGAGCCCATGCAAAACTCTCCAGTCCTCCATCTTTATTAATGTCTCTGTTGAAGGCTGTTTCTGCTGTGGACTGTCTCAACTACCTTTAGAGAACTACACAGATCCTCATGTTTCCTACCACAGGAATACTCTTACTGACAGTCTATCTAACAGTTGAGGATATTAACAATGTTTATCAAGGAAATAAGTCAATACATCATGTTTTACTTCAACATGACCTCTGCTTTCTATTTCCACAGGTGTTCATGGTCAGACATTGACTGAGTCTGGACCAGTGGTTAAAAAAGCCTGGAGAATCCACCAACTGAGTTGTACCACCTCTGGGTTCACATTCAGTAGCTACCATATGGCTTGAATGAAACAGGCTCCTGGGGAAGGACTTGAGTTTGTTGCCTTTATACACAATGGTGGTTCGAGTCCATTCTATTCTCAGTCAGTCCAGGGTGATTCCCATCTCCAGAGATGACTCAGCAGTAAGCTATACCTACAGATGAACAGTCTAAAGAGTGAGGACACAGCAGTGTATCCAACCTGACAGAGCTTGAGAGGATCTGCAGAGAAGAATGGGAAAAACGTCCCAAATAAAAGGTGTGCCAAGCTTGTAGTGTCATACCCAAGAAGATTAGAGGCTGTAATCGCTGCCAAATGTGCTTCAACAAAGTACTGAGTAAAAGGTCTGAGTACTTATGTAAATAAGGTATTTCAGTTTTTTTTTTTATAAATTTGCAAACATTTCAAAAAAACTGTTTTTGCTTTGTCATTATGGGTATTGTGTGTAGATTGATGAGGACTTGATTTGTTTCGTCCATTTTAGAATAACGCTGTAACGTAACCAAAATGTGGAAAAAGTCAAGGCATCTGAATACTTTCCAATTGTACGTCCCTCTGAGTCCTGGAGGTAGAGAAGACATCTGCCACCAGTTCAGCTTCATCACAAACCATGTTCCCTACATCTCTGCTTATGCTGTGCCCTGGCAGCTGCCTCCTGAGAGTCTCTTTGGATGTGGGGGAAAATACACATTCATGAAACTTGAATTAGACACTATTTGGAGCTTGTAATTATCTCTTCCTTCCTTCTCTTCCAACAGGTGTTCACTGTGAAGAACTCACTCAGCCAGCCTCTATGAATGTCCAGCCAGGTCAACCACTGACCATCTCCTGTAAAGTCTCATACTCTTTATCTAACTATTGGACAGCTTGGATCCGACAACCTGCAAGGAAAAGGACTGGAGTGGATTGGGCAAATATATACTGGAAACACAGTCTACAAGGATTCACTGAAAAACAAGTTCAGCCTCACTTTACACTCACAGTGATACAAAGCAGGGCCAGACACATACAAAAACTCATCCCTTAAATAGTTGGACTAATACGTATCAATCAATAGGGGGGCGATATTAAACCTTCTTACTGTAATAAAATAAAGTCAAATCCCACCATGGAATGATTAAGTTAGTTAATAATACATTGGTATCTTTGACATTACAAAAAATATTTGGCTTAGACATGATAGATGTGTTTGCTCAATATATATTTCCAACCTTCTCCATAATATAATATATAATCACAAGTTCCAACCTCACAAGTTCCAAACTGTGGACCTTCTTATTAAGACAATATGATAAGAGCTTCACAATACCCACTGGTTGAGGCTGCTGAGGGGAGGACGGCTCATAATAATGGCTAGATTTGATCGTAATGGCTGGAATGGAGTCAATGGAATGGTATAGAAAACATGTGTTTGATACTATTCCATTCACTCCATTCAGCCATTATGAGCCGTCCTCCCCTCAGCAGAACTCTACTGATGCCAACCTCTACAGTTTAACCCCTCCCTCCATCTCTCTACGTCAATACAAACCCACCCGCTTGTTCTTTCCCTACTTAAACAGGTGTCTGTCTGTCTGTCCTTAGAGACCCTCTGAGTCCTAGAGAGTAGAAAAGAGCAGCTCCCACCAGTTCAGCTTCAGCACCAACCATGTTCTCTACATCTCTGTTGCTACTGCTGGCAGCTGCCTCCTGTGAGTCTCTGTTCATACAAATGGAGATTTATTACAACTCTGGATTGATCAATTCTAATTTCAGATGAAAACTGACAATGCTGTGTTGTGATGTGTGTTTCTCCTTTCAGGTGTCTACTGTGATATTGAACTCATCCAGTCTGGTCCAGTGGTTATAAAACCAGGAGAGTCTTTCAGCATATCCTGCAAATTCTCTGGGTTTTCTATATCCTCTTATTGTCCTCGATGGATACCATCCGTCCTATTGGATACGACAAGCTGAAGGCAAAGCTTTGGAGTATATTGGTTATACATGCACTAGTTGTAACGATCCCGGCAGTCTGAGTCGGGTCCTGTCTGTGGACTAGTTTTTCTGCTCGTGATCTCCAGTTTCCCGAGGGTTCTGGAACGCTCCGGGGAGCTCTCTTGATTTCCGCACCTGCATCCCATCAGCAATCTGCACACCTGGTCCTGATCATCACCCTTCTTAGGCTCTGGCCTAACATCCATTCCCTGCCGGATCGTTAGCCATGAACAGTAGGTTTATCAGAGTATCAGTCTTAGAGCGTCTAGCGTTAGTTTTGTTGTTTTGCACCTTGTTGGTTTGTTGTTTACTTACCTCCGTTTTGTTCCATCTGCAGTCACTCGTCCGGAACCTTCATCCAACCTCTGCCTGGTGGTCGGCGGCTGCCGAGCCATGATTGGATCAACCACTGCACCCCCAACAACTAATCAACGCCGCCCGCTCTGTTCCCTGGATTATTCAGCATCACTCTTGAATTTGTAAATAAACACTCACCTTCGTTTCAACTTACCTTGTCCTGGTCTGCTTCTGGGTTCTGGCTTTGTAACTCGTGACAGAACGATCCGGCCAGTAATGAACCCAGCGGACCTGGACTCTGTTCGCCATGCCATTTCCCATCAGGAGAAGATGTTGGGACAACATAGCACGGCACTACAGGAGATAGCGTTGTCGTTGGAACCTTTCTACCGGTCTGACGGAGGTCCAGAACCAGCGCAAGTTTCGGTGGAGGATCCACTACCGGTTTCACCCATCTCGCCTGCCGCGTCTGGAGCTGTGTCCTTCCGTGAGCCCAAGGTTCCGGCCGGATAAATGTGAGGGGGAGCTGGGAAGATGCCGTTCTTTCCTTATGCAGTGTGGGTTAGTGTTCGATCTACAGCCCTACTCTTATCCACAGACAAGGCTAGGATAGCCTTTGTGATTGAGTTGCTGCGTGGTCGAGCGCTGGAGTGGGCTTCAGCCGTTTGGGAACGACAAGACCCCTGCATGGCTTCATACCAGGGGTTCACGGCCGAGATGAGGAAGCTCTTCGACCATTCCGTCCGAGGGAGGGACGCAGCTAGGCGCCTGTTTTCGCTTCACCAAGGAATTCGCAAGCGTGGCCGACTTCGTGATCGAGTTCAAGACGTTGGCTGTGGAGAGTGGGTGGAATGAGGAGTCTCTGCAAGCGCCTTTTACCAGGGTCTGTCGGAGCAGCTCAAGGATGAGTTGATCTCCTATCCGGAGCCTAGTGACCTGGACAGCTTGGTAGCCTTGTCTATTCGGGTGGATAATCGAGTCCGAGAGCAAGGAGGGAGAAGCAATGGGGTCCGTCCAATCGATCAGCTTCTCAGTTCCCAGTCGGGTCGGGTGGTGGACCAGAACACGGCGATCATTCTCCACCACAAAGGATTAGTGGAGAGGTCCTCTCTCCCGATTCTGAACCCATGCAAGTGGGGCGGCACGGGTTAACCAAGGAGGAGCGTCAACATAGACGTAAGACCAACTGCTGCCTCTACTGTGGTAGCTCGGGACATTACATCTCCACTTGTTCGGCGGTCGTCAAACTGCCCGGCTCGCTAAAGTTGGGAGGACTTTTAGCGAGCCAGTTTCAACCTCTCAGTACCTCTGTCAGACCCCGTTTCCCGGCTACCCTTGTGAACAGGAATCAGAGCTTAGCGATTAACGCTTTATCGATTCAGGTGCCGATGGAAGCTTTCTTGATGCCGAGTTGGTGGAACAGCTGGGGCTTTCCAAGGAGCAATTGCCGGAAGCCATTGAAGCGACCACTCTGAACGGCAGTAGTCTGGCACGATATCACGATGAGGACTGAACCGGTTAAGATGCTGTTGTCGGGAATCATTCGGAGATGATTTCATTCTTCATTCTAGCCGTCTTCCCATGTTCCTCTGGTCCTTGGATACCCTGGCTGAAGGAACACAATCCCACGTTCGATTGGGTGACGGGCAAGGTAACGAGTTGGAGCCTTGATTGTCATGCTAACTGTCTCAAGACTGCCTGTCCCCATTCGGTTCCCAGTCAGGTGATTGAGGCTAAACCCCCAGATTTGTCCCTGGTTCCCGAGACATATCACGATTTGGGGGAAGTGTTCAGTAAGCAGAAGGCTCTGTCACTCCCTCCCCACCCGACCATATGATTGTGCCATCAACCTGTTCCCCTGGAGCTGTCTACCCCAAGGGAAGGTTATACAGTATCTCCCGCCCTGAACGTGAGGCTTTGGAGACCTACATCAAGGAGTCCCTAGCTGCTGGTCTCGTTGGTCCCTCGTCATCACCCCTGAGGGCAGGATTCTTCTTTGTGGGTAAGAAGGATGGCTCTCTTCGACCGTGTATTGATTATCGGGGGTTGAATGACATCACGGTCAGAACAAGTATCCCCTGCCCTTGATGAGTTCTGCCTTCGACTCTTACAGGGTGCTACGGTGTTCACCAAGCTAGACCTACGCAATGCGTATCACATGGTCCGGATCAGAGAGGGAGACGAGTGGTTGACGGGTTTCAATACACCGATGGGTCGCTCGAGTATCAGGTGATGCCGTTTGGACTGACCAATGCTCCAGCGGTATTCCAGAGTATGGTGAACGACGTCCTGAGAGATATGATCGGTCTCTTTGTGTTTGTTTACCTGGATGACATTCTGATCTTCTCGAAGGAACCTTCCGACCACGTCCAGCATGTCCGGCAGGTTCTGCAGCGATTGTTGGAGAATCGCCTGTTCGTGAAGGCCGAGAAGTGCGAGTTTCACGCCCACACGACATCCTTTCTCGGGTACATCATCTCCAGGGGGAGAGATTAGGATGGACCAGGAGAAGGTTAGAGCGGTTCTGGAATGGGCCCAGCCCGGTACGAGATTGCAGCTCCAGAGATTTTTGGGGTTTGCGAATTTCTACCGCAGATTCATCCGGGATTACAGCCGTGTGGCCGCTCCGTTAACGGCCTTGACTTCCAGTATCAGGAGCTTCAAGTGGAATCCGGAGGCGGATCGAGCGTTTCTGGATTTGAAGAGGCGATTCACCAACGCACCGATTCTCTCTCAACCGGACACGGCCCGTCAGTTCGTCGTTGAAGTGGACGCGTCTGATGTGGGAGTTGGCGCCATCCTGTCGCAGCGATGCTCCACGGACAGTAAACTCCATCCCTGCGCCTACTACTCTCGTCAGCCTTTCGCCTGCGGAGAGGAATTACGATGTGGGTAACCGGGAGCTTCTGGTGAAACTTGCCTTGGAGGAGTGGCGCCACTGGTTGGAGGGGGCGGAGCAGCCGTTTATTGTCTGGACTGACCACAAGAATCTTGCTTACGTGCAATCGGCTGAGGCGTCTCAACTCCCGTCAGGCCAGGTGGTCGTTGTTTTTCGGACGATTCAATTTTTTCCCTGACGTTCCGACCTGGATCTAAGAACGGCAAGGCGGGACGCCTTGTCTCGGATGTTCTCCAAGACGGAGGAGAGTGGGTCCAAGACCGAGACAATTCTCCCCCGGAACTGCGTCGTGGGAGCTGTTAGGTGGAAGATTGAGGAGGAGGTGATGGCGGCTCTTCGGGACGCAGCCCGGTCCCGGTAACGGTCCACCCGGTCGGTTGTTTGTGCCTGAGTCGGTTCGTCCTGCGGTCCTCAAATGGTCCCACGCCAGCAAGATGGCTTGTCACCCTGGCGTGGCTCGGACGATGGCGTTTCTTCGCAGACGTTTTTGGTGGCCTGCCATGGCCGAGGATACTCGGGGTTATGTTGCTGCCTGTCCAGTGTGTGCGCAGAATAAGAGTACCAATCGGCCCAGCTCTGGACTACTTCACCCCCTTCCTATTCCCCGGCGACCATGGTCGCATCTGGCCCTGGACTTTGTCACTGGGTTGCCCGCTTCTGAGGGGAACACGGTCGTTCTGACTATCGTGGACAGATTCAGCAAGTTCGCCCACTTTGTGCCAATTGCCAAGCTTCCCTCTGCCTCGGAGACGTCCGAGATCCTGGTTAGGGAGGTTTTCAGGGTCCACGGGTTGCCCAGTGATATCGTTTCCGACCGTGGCCCTCAGTTTACCTCTGCTGTCTGGAAGTCCTTCTGTTTGGCCATTGGAGCTACAGTCAGTCTCACATCTGGTTTTCACCCCCCAATCTAATGGTCAGGCGGAGAGAGCCAACCAGAAGATGGAATCCACGCTACGCTGCCTGGCCTCTTCCAACCCCACCTCCTGGGTCTCTCAGTTGCCTTGGGTTGAGTATGCCCACAATACTCTCCCTACATCTGCCACTGGGATGTCTCCCTTCCAGTGCCTGTATGGCTACCAACCTCCCTTGTTCCCTTCTCAGGAGAAGGAGCTCTCAGTGCCTTCTGTTCAGGCCCATATTCGTCGTTGCCACCGGACCTGGCATCGGGCCAGAAAGGCACTCCTTAGAGTTTCGGACCGGTATCAGCTCCAGGCGAATCGTCGCCGGATCCCCGCTCCCACCTACACCATCGGAGATAGGGTCTGGTTGGCCACACGGGATCTTCCTACGGACTGAGTCTAGGGTTGTTACCGAGTTCATTGGTCCGTTTGTGGTGGAGAAGGTGATCAATCCGGTGGCAGTTCGACTCAAACTCCCGAGGACGCTCAGAGTCCATCCCACCTTTCATGTCTCCTGCCTCAAGCCTGTTTTCCTCAGTCCTCTGTTGCCTCCTCCGCCTCCTCCTCCTCCTCCTCGGATGATCGGAGGTGGTCCTGCCTACACGGTGCGACGCATCATGGATTCCAGACGCGGGGCCGGGGTTCCAGTATCTCGTGGACTGGGAGGGGTATGGTCCTGAAGAGAGGAGTTGGATTCCGCGGCGACAGATCCTAGATGCTGACCTCATCCGTGACTTCTACCGCCTCCATCCTGGCGCTCCGGGAGTCCGCCCGGTGGCGTTGTCGGAGGGGGTACTGTAACGATCCCGGCAGTCTGAGTCGGGTCCTGTCTGTGGACTAGTTTTTCTGCTCGTGATCTCCAGTTTCCCGAGGGGTTCTGGAACGCTCCGGGGAGCTCTCTTGATTTCCGCACCTGCATCCCATCAGCAATCTGCACACCTGGTCCTGATCATCACCCTTCTTAGGCTCTGGCCTAACATCCATTCCCTGCCGGATCGTTAGCCATGAACAGTAGGTTTATCAGAGTATCAGTCTTAGGCGTCTAGCGTTAGTTTTGTTGTTTTGCACCTTGTTGGTTTGTTGTTTACTTACCTCCGTTTTGTTCCATCTGCAGTCACTCGTCCGGAACCTTCATCCAACCTCTGCCTGGTGGTCGGCGGCTGCCGAGCCATGATTGGATCAACCACTGCACCCCCAACAACTAATCAACGCCGCCCGCTCTGTTCCCTGGATTATTCAGCATCACTCTTGAATTTGTAAATAAACACTCACCTTCGTTTCAACTTACCTTGTCCTGGTCTGCTTCTGGGTTCTGGCTTTGTAACTCGTGACACTAGTAGTACTTACACTGTTGATTCACTAAAGAGCAAGATCAGTTCTGGTTATGACAGCTCCAGCAGTACAGTGTTTCTACAAGGGAACAACTTCCAGACTGAAGACACAGCTGTTTATTACTGTGCCCGTGAGACACAGTGATACAAACCATGATCAGAGCTGTACAAAAACCCTTCCTCAGGGTAACTTATAAAAGGGACTCATTAAATTAAATAGAACAGAGATGTTTCTCCACATCAAATTTGTGAACGAATAAAGCCCATCAATGGGCAGTGCTGGATATCTACAGTATATCTGAATAGTTTGCCAATTATACTCCTGATATGACTTGATGGTATTCTAATTGATGTCTATCAAACATTCAATGAACTCATTCATGATCCTTTACTTTATAGTTTTAATCATTCACATGATAAAAGTGGCCAATACCGAAAAATAAGATCTAAGCTCTGTACCATAAAAATATACAAAGTATTATGATATAAATACAAATATATGCAAAAATATAAATACTGGGGATAATTGACACTAATAGGTTATTATACAAAAAATATTGGCAGAGTGTGAAGCTCACTGTATCACAGTCCTGTGTAACATTATACTCCAGTATAAGTCGGGCTTTTTACATGGACAACACATTACAGTATTTATAGCTTGCACAGTTATAAAATATTATTAGTGGTGATTGAATGGCGCCGGAGGAGATCGCTGCCGTTTTACGGGCTCCTAAACAATTGTGCTATTTTGTGTGTTTTTTCACGTTGTTTGTAACTTATTTTGTAAATAATGTTTTTCACGTTGTTTGTAACTTATTTTGTACATAATGTTTCTGCCACTGTCTCTTATGACCGAAAAGAGCTTCTGGATATCAGAACAGCGATTACTCACCTCAAACTAGACAAAGATTTTTCCTTTAACGAGTCGGACGCAAAGGATTTACTGCTGATATCGGACCAGGCTCAAATCCCCGTCATTCGCATGAAGAAGAGATACCGATACAGGGGACGCAGGTCCGGGTGCCTTGTGAGAATTTGTCGGCGAGTAGGTAAGCTGCCTCTACCATCCGTCCTATTGGCCAAAGTGCAATCATTGGAGAATAAACTGGATGAGCTCCGTTCGAAACTAACCTTCCAACGAGACATAAAAAACTGTAATATCTTATGTTTCACCAAGTCATGGCTGAACGACGACATGGATAATATACAGTTGGCTGGGTTTTCCGTGCATCGGCAAGACATAACTGCTATCTCCGGTAAGACAAGGGGGTTGGTCTGTTTCTATTTGTCAATAACAACTGGTGCGCGAAATCTAATATTAAGGAAGTCTCTAGGTTTTGCTTGCCTGAGGTAGAGTATCTCATGATAAGCTGTAGACCACACTATTTACCAAAAGAGTATCATCTATATTTTTTGTAGCTGTCTATTTACCACAACAAACCGATGCTGGCACTAAGACCGCACTCAACGAGCTGTATATGGCCATATGCAAACAAGAACATGCTCATCCAGCGACGGCACTCCTAGTGGCCGGGGACTTTAATGCAGGGAAACTTACATCCGCTTTACCCAATTTCTACCAGCATGTCACGTGCAACCAGTGGAAAAAAATCTCTAGACCACCTTTACTCCACACACAGAGACGCATACAAAGCTCTCCCTCACCCTCCATTTGGCAAATCTGACCATAATTCTATCCTGCTGATTCCTGCTTACAAGCAAAAACTAAAGCATGAAGTACCAGTGACTCGCTAAATACGGAAGTGCTACCGCACAGGCAAGAAGGAAACCGGAGCACCAAGTCTATGTCCAAAAGGCTCCTTAACAGCTTCTACCCCCAAGCCATAAGACTGCTGAACAATTAATAAAATGGCCACCCGGACTATTTACATTGACACGCCCCCCGCCCCCTCCTTTGTTTTTACACTGCTGCTACTCACTGTTTAATATCTATGCATAGTCACTTTACCCCTACCAACATGTACAAATTACCTCAACTGACCTGTACCCCCGCACAAAAGCTCGTTGCCGGTACCCCACTGAATATAGCCTCGTAATTGTTATTTTATTGTGTTACTTTTTATTAGATTTTTTACTTTAGTTTATTTAGTAAATATTTTCTTAAATCTATTTCTTGAACTACATTGTTGGTTAAGGGCTTGTAAGCATTTCACGTTATTCGGAGCGTTTGACAAATAACATTTGATTTGATTTGATTATCCATGGGTAGCTTCTGGACACACTGGATCCGTAAGAAACCAAGGAAAGGACTTCTGTGGATTGGATACATTGACGGTGGCACTGTTTATTATGCCCAGTCCCTCCAGGCCAGTTCACCATCACCAAATACAGGTCCAAAAACCTGCTGTACATATACAGTGGGGAGAACAAGTATTTGATACACTGCCAATTTTGCTAGGCCACTCCAGGACCTTTAGATGCTTCTTACGGAGCCACTCCTTAGTTGCCCTGGCTGTGTGTTTCGGGTCGTTGTCATGCTGGAAGACCCAGCCATGACCCATCTTCAATGCTCTTACTGAGGGAAGGAGGTTGTTGGCCAAGATCTCGCAATACATGGCCCCATCCATCTTCCCCTCAATACGGTGCAGTCGTCCTGTCCCCTTTGCAGAAAAGCATCCCCAAAGAATGATGTTTCCACCTCCATGCTTCACGTTGGGATGGTGTTCTTGGGGTTGTACTCATCCTTCTTCTTCCTCCAAACACGGCGAGTGGAGTTTAGACCAAAAAGCTCTATTTTTGTCTCATCAGACCACATGACCTTCTCCAATTCCTCCTCTGGATCATCCAGATGGTCATTGGCAAACTTCAGACGGGCCTGGACATGCGCTGGCTTGAGCAGGGGGACCTTGCGTGCGCTGCAGGATTTTAATCCATGACGGCGTAGTGTGTTACTAATGGTTTTCTTTGAGACTGTGGTCCCAGCTCTCTTCATGTCATTGATCAGGTCCTGCCATGTAGTTCTGGGCTGATCCCTCACCTTCCTCATGATCATTGATGCCCCACAAGGTGAGATCTTGCATGGAGCCTCAGACCGAGGGTGATTGACCGTCATATTGAACTTCTTCCATTTTCTAATAATTGTGCCAACAGTTGTTGCCTTCTCACCAAGCTGCTTGCCTATTGTCCTGTAGCCCATCCCAGCCTTGTGCAGGTCTACAATTTTATCCCTGATGTCCTTACACAGCTCTCTGGTCTTGGCCATTGTGGAGAGGTTGGAGTCTGTTTGATTGAGTGTGTGGACAGGTGTCTTTTTATACAGGTAACGAGTTCAAACAGGTGCAGTTAATACAGGTAATGAGTGGAGAACAGGAGGGCTTCTTAAAGAAAAACTAACAGGTCTGTGAGTGCCGGAATTCTTACTGGTTGGTAGGTGATCAAATACTTATGTCATGCAATAAAATGCAAATTAATTACTTAAAAATCATACAATGTGATTTTCTGGATTTTTGTTTTAGATTCCGTCTCTCACAGTTGAAGTGTACCTATGATAAAAATTACAGACCTCTACATGCTTTGTAAGTAGGAAAACCTGCAAAATCGGCAGTGTATCAAATACTTGTTCTCCCAACTGTAGGTGATAAGCCTGAAGACTGACGACTCTGCAGTTTATTATTGCCACGGTGACACAAGAGGCACCATACAAAAATGTATAAATAACTTATTTTACAGTGAGAGTCAGTGAGACAATCTCTGTTAACATCAATTCCATGGCCCCACCAACATAAGGAGAGAGTAGACACATCATACTTTAAAATATAACCCAAATATTACAAAATCACTCGAAAAGCATAAAATGTACCTGTTAACCTGTTAAGATTATAATGTAAATATCCTCATGAAACTTTAACCGAAAACTGTACAGCCATTAAAAGTGAGTTGACAATGGAAAATAACCCCAAATAGGATCCATAATATATGCAGTCATTGAGTCAAATGTATCAATCTCATGTAGATGAAATCATTTATGTTAGTCTCCCGAGTGGTGCAGTGGTCTGTCACAATAGAATAGTATAATTCTATAAATAATGAGTATCTTTACTGTAAAGACTACAAGAACAATATCACAAAGCACTACACAATAAAAGACTTCAGCCTCTAACATTCAAATTACACAATCAAATGATATCTTGCCCAGTCTGGTCAAGCTTTCTTGTTGTCACATGAACAAGTAATTAACAAAGTATTCAGAACATATTAACCTGTTCCCCATCTCAGACTTCTCTATTTAATCTTTGTGTGATCGTCCAACCCAGTGAGGAGGAGTCAATGCAAAACTCTGACCTCTTCCATACTTATCTCACAGCAGAGTGGAGGAGAGGAACTGAACTGAGTGGAGTGGAGGAGAGGAACTGAAGCTCTGACTAGACTGAAGACCTAGACTGAAGAACAGAGACACACCATTACTACTAATAGTTAATCATGACGTTTACTATTGTGGTTCTACTGATGACAATAGGCTTGACAGGTGAACACTTTTAGACTGTTTTTATTTGATACAGAATATTACACAGAGGTTGTGAGCCCAGGGATTTTCTCTAATGTTACTTTGTTTCCACAGGTGTTCAGGGTCAGACACTGACTGTCTGGACCAGTGGTTAAAAAGACTGAAGAATCACACAAACTGACCTGTACAGCCTCTGGATTCACATTCAGTAGCAACTGGATGGCTTGGATCAGACAGGTTCCTGGGAAAGGACTGGAATGGGTTGCAACTATTGGTGTTACCATCATCTACTACTCCCAGTCTGTTCAGGGTCGGTTTACCATCACCAGAGACAATAGCAAGCAGCAGGTGTATCTCCAGATGAACAGTCTGAAGACTGAAGACTCTGTGGTGTATTATTGTGCCAGAGACACAGTGACACTAGAGGCTGCAGCGCTGTACAAACTGATCAAGCACATCTCTCACTGGCAGTTTCAAATGCGATGTGAGACAGAAAGTAAACTGAGGTTCCAGCATAAATTCCATGTTTATTCAAAGCATACCATTCCTCATCAAGTTCAATGCAGCTTAATGTAACGATCCCGGCTGTCTGAGTCGGGTCCTGGTCGTAATCTCCAGTTTCCCGAGGGTTCGGGAACGCTCCGGGGAGCGCTCTGGTTTCCGCACCTGCTTCCCATTAGCAATCTGCACACCTGGGCCTAATCAGCACCTTTCTTAGGCTCTGGCCCAACATCCAGTTCCTGCCGGATCGTTAGCCATGAACAGTAGGTGTTCTGTGTATCAGTAGAGCGTTCTAGCGTGAGTTTTGTTATTTTGTACTTTGTTGAGTTTTTTGTGTTCTTACCTCCGTTTTTGTTCCACCTGCAGTCACACGTCCGGAACCTTCATCCCACCTCTGCCTGATGGTCGGCGGCTGCCGAGCCATCACTGGACCCAGTACTGCACCCCCAACTACTCAACCACGCCGCCCGCTCTGTCCCTGGATTATACTGCACCTTTTGTCGTATCTAATAAACCCTCACCTTCGTTCAACTCTCCTTGTCCTGGTCTGCTTTTGGGTTCTGGCTGAGGGAACTGTGACAGAACGATCCGGCCAAATATGAACCCAGCGGACCTGGACTCTGTTCGCCATGCCATTACCCAGCAGGAGAAGATGTTGGGCCATCATAGCATGGTACTACAGGAGATCGCGTTGTCAGTTCGGAACCTTTCTACCGGCCTGACGGAGGTCCAGAACCAACGCCAGTGTCCGGTGGAGGACTCACTACGGTTTCACCCATCTCGCCTGCCGCTTCTGAAGTGGTGTCCCTCCGTGAGCCCAAGGTTCCGACGCCGGATAAGTATGAGGGGGAGCTGGGAAGATGCCGTTCCTTCCTTATGCAGTGTGGATTAGTGTTCGATCTACAGCCCTACTCTTATGCCACTGACAAGGCTAGGATAGCCTTTTTGATTGAGTTGCTGCGTGGTCGAGCGCTGGAGTGGGCTTCAGCCGTTTGGGAACGACAGGATCCCTGCATGGCTTCATACCAGGGTTCACGGCCGAGATGAGGAAGCTCTTCGACCATTCCCGTCCGAGGGAGGGACGCAGCTAGGCGTCTGTTTTCTCTTCACCAAGGAACTCGCAGCGTGGCCGACTTCGTGATCGAGTTCAAGACGTTGGCTGTGGAGAGTGGGTGGAACGAGGAGTCTTTGCAAGCGGCCTTTTACCAGGGCCTGTCGGAGCAGCTCAAGGATGAGTTGATCTCCTATCCGGAGCCTAGTGACCTGGACAGCTTGGTAGCATTGTCGATTCGGGTGGATAATCGAGTCCGAGAGCGAAGGAGGGAGAAGCAATGGGGTCCGTCCAATCGATCAGCTTCTCAGTTCCCCGTCGGATCGGGTGGTGGACCAGAACACGTCGATCACTCTCCACCACTAAGGATTAGTGGAGAGGACCTCTCTCCCGATTCTGAACCCATGCAAGTGGGGCGGCACGGGTTAACCAAGGAGGAGCGTCAACATAGACGTAAGACCAACTGCTGCCTCTACTGTGGTCGCTCGGACATTACATCTCCACTTGTTCCCGGCGGTCGTCAAACTGCCCGGCTCGCTAAAGTTGGGAGGACTTTTAGCGAGCCAGTTTCAACCTCTCAGTACCTCTGTCAGACCCCGCTTCCCGGCTACCCTTGTGAACAGGAATCAGAGCTTAGCGCTTAACGCTTTTATCGATTCAGGTGCCGATGGAAGCTTTCTTGATGCCGAGTTGGTGGAACAGCTGGGGCTTTCCAAGGAGCAATTGCCGGAAGCCATTGAAGCGACCACTCTGAACGGCAGTAGTCTGGCACGTATCACGATGAGGACTGAACCGGTTAAGATGCGGTTGTCGGGGAATCATTCGGAGATGATTTCATTTTTCATTCTGCCGTCTTCCCATGTTCCTCTGGTCCTTGGATACCCCTGGCTGAAGGAACACAATCCCACGTTTGATTGGGCGACGGGCAAGGTAACGAGTTGGAGCCTTGATTGTCATGCTAACTGTCTCAAGACTGCCTGCCCCCATTCGGTTCCCAGTCAGGTGATTGAGGCTAAACCCCCAGATTTGTCCCTGGTTCCCGAGACATATCACGATTTGGGGGAAGTTTTCAGTAAGCAGAAGGCTCTGTCACTTCCTCCCCACCGACCATATGATTGTGCCATCAACCTGGTTCCTGGAGCTGTCTACCCCAAGGGAAGGTTATACAGTATCTCCCGACCTGAACGTGAGGCGTTGGAGACCTACATCAAGGAGTCCCCTAGCTGCTGGTCTCGTTCGTCCCTCGTCATCACCCCTGGGGGCAGGATTCTTCTTTGTGGGAAAGAAGGATGGCTCTCTTCGACCGTGTATTGATTATCGGGGGTTGAATGACATCACGGTCAAGAACAAGTATCCCCTGCCCTTGATGAGTTCTGCCTTCGACTCCTTACAGGGTGCTACGGTGTTCACCAAGCTAGACCTACGCAATGCGTATCACCTGGTCCGGATCAGAGAGGGGGACGAGTGGTTGACGGGTTTCAATACACCGATGGGTCACTTCGAGTATCAGGTGATGCCGTTTGGACTGACCAATGCTCCAGCGGTATTCCAGAGTATGGTGAACGACGTCCTGAGAGATATGATCGGTCTCTTCGTGTTTGTTTACCTGGATGACATTCTGATCTTCTCGAAGGAACCTTCCGACCACGTCCAGCATGTCCGGCAGGTTCTGCAGCGATTGTTGGAGAATCGCCTGTTCGTGAAGGCCGAGAAGTGCGAGTTTCACGCCCACACTACATCCTTTCTCGGGTACATCATCTCCAGGGGTGAGATTAGGATGGATCAGGAGAAGGTTAAAGCGGTTCTGGAATGGGTCCAGCCCGTTACGAGATTGCAACTCCAGAGATTTTTGGGGTTTGCGAATTTCTACCGCAGATTCATCCGGGATTACAGCCGTGTGGCCGCTCCGTTAACTGCCTTGACTTCCAGTATCAGGACCTTCAAGTGGAATCCGGAGGCGGATCGAGCGTTTCTGGATTTGAAGAGGCGATTCACCAACGCACCGATTCTCTCTCAACCGGACACGGCCCGTCAGTTCGTGCGTTGAAGTGGACGCGTCTGATGTGGGAGTTGGCGCCATCCTGTCGCAGCGATGCTCCACGGACAGTAAACTCCATCCCTGCGCCTACTACTCTCGTCGCCTTTCGCCTGCAGAGAGGAATTACGATGTGGGTAACCGGGAGCTTCTCGTGGTGAAACTTGCCTTGGAGGAGTGGCGCCACTGGTTGGAGGGGGCGGAGCAACCGTTTATTGTCTGGACTGACCACAAGAATCTTGCTTACGTGCAATCGGGCTAAACGTCTCAACTCCCGTCAGGCCAGGTGGGCGTTGTTTTTCGGACGATTCAAGTTTGCCCTGACGTTCCGACCTGGATCTAAGAACGGCAAGGCGGACGCCTTGTCCCGGATGTTCTCCAAGACGGAGGAGAGTGGGTCCAAGACCGAGACTATTCTCCCCGGAACTGCGTCGTGGGAGCAGTGATGTGGAAGATTGAGGAGGAGGTGCTGGCGGCCCTTCGGACTCAGCCCGGTCCGGTAACGGTCCACCCGGTCGGTTGTTTGTGCCTGAGTCGGTTCGTCCTGCTGTCCTCAAATGGTCCCACGCCAGCAAGATGGCTTGTCACCCCGGCGTGGCTCGGACTATGGCGTTTCTTCGCAGACGTTTTTGGTGGCCTGCCATGGCCGAGGATACTCGGGGTTTTGTTGCTGCCTGTCCAGTGTGTGCGCAGAATAAGAGTACCAATCGGCCCAGCTCTGGACTACTTCACCCCCTTCCTATTCCCCGGCGTCCATGGTCGCATCTGGCCCTGGACTTCGTCACGGGGTTGCCCGCTTCTGAGGGGAACACGGTCGTTCTGACTATCGTGGACAGATTCAGCAAGTTCGCCCACTTTGTGCCTATTGCCAAGCTTCCCTCTGCCTCGGGAGACGTCCGAGATCCTGGTTAGGGAGGTTTTCAGGGTCCACGGTTTGCCCAGTGATATCAGCTTTCCGACCGTGGCCCTCAGTTTACCTCTGCTGTCTGGAAGTCCTTCTGTTTGGCCATTGGAGCTACAGTCAGTCTCACATCTGGTTTTCACCCCCAATCCAATGGTCAGGCGGAGAGAGCCAACCAGAAGATGGAATCCACGCTACGCTGTCTGGTCTCTTCCAACCCCACCTCCTGGGCCTCTCAGTTGCCTTGGGTTGAGTATGCCCACAATACTCTCCCCTACATCTGCCACTGGGATGTCTCCCTTCCAGTGCCTGTATGGCTACCAACCTCCCCTGTTCCCTTCTCAGGAGAAGGAGCTCTCAGTGCCTTCTGTTCAGGCCCATATTCGGCGTTGCCACCGGACCTGGCATCGGGCCAGAAAGGCACTCCTTAGAGGTTCGGACCGTTATCAGCTCCAGGCGAATCGTCGCCGGATCCCCGCTCCCACCTATACCATCGGAGATAGGGTTTGGTTGGCCACACGGGATCTTCCGTTACGGACTGAGTCTAGGAAGTTGTTACCGAAGTTTATTGGTCCGTTGTGGTGGAGAAGGTGATCAATCCAGTGGCAGTACGACTCAAACTACCGAGGACGCTCAGAGTCCATCCCACCTTTCATGTCTCCTGCCTCAAACCTGTCTTCCTCAGTCCTCTGTTGCCTCCTCCGCCTCCTCCTCCTCCTCCTCGGATGATCGGAGGTGGTCCTGCCTACACGGTGCGTCGATTATGGATTCCAGACGGCGGGGGCCGGGGTTTCCAGTATCTCGTGGACTGGGAGGGGTATGGTCCTGAAGAGAGGAGTTGGATTCCGCGGCGACAGGTCCTAGATGCGGATCTCATCAGGGACTTTACCGCCTCCATCCTGGCGCTCCGGGAGTCCGCCCGGTGGCGTTCGGTCGGAGGGGGGTACTGTAACGATCCCGGCTGTCTGAGTCGGGTCCTGGTCGTAATCTCCAGTTTCCCGAGGGTTCGGGAACGCTCCGGGAGCGCTCTGGTTTCCGCACCTGCTTCCCATTAGCAATCTGCACACCTGGGCCTAATCAGCACCTTTCTTAGGCTCTGGCCCAACATCCAGTTCCTGCCGGATCGTTAGCCATGAACAGTAGGTGTTCTGTGTATCAGTAGAGCGTTCTAGCGTGAGTTTTGTTATTTTGTACTTTGTTGAGTTTTTGTGTTCTTACCTCCGTTTTTGTTCCACCTGCAGTCACACGTCCGGAACCTTCATCCCACCTCTGCCTGATGGTCGGCGGCTGCCGAGCCATCACTGGACCCAGTACTGCACCCCCAACTACTCAACCACGCCGCCCGCTCTGTCCCTGGATTATACTGCACCTTTTGTCGTATCTAATAAACCCTCACCTTCGTTCAACTCTCCTTGTCCTGGTCTGCTTTTGGGTTCTGGCTGAGGGAACTGTGACACTTAATCCACTCTTCTGGCCATGTTAGTCAGTAAATATATATATATATATTTTTTTTTTTATAGGGGACAATGCACATTAATCAACGTCAATATTACAATAATGCAACATCCATGTAAATGTGCCGGGGTTAGCCAAAAGCTAATTTGCACCTGTAATCCCAGGACACGTAAGGTCAATTACACAGCCACAATACAAATACTCACTAAAACAATACAAAATGTAAATACATTACATCCAATAATATATCATATTAACAACAACTTATTCGCAATAAAAACACCATCGTCAACTGTCGCCTTACATAGGAGGAACCACAGATAACTGTTGTTGTTGTTGTATTTTACTTTTTTATTAAAAAATAAATGCATTGTTGGTTTAGGGCTGTAAGTAAGCATTTCACTGTAATGTCTACACCTGTTGTATTCGGCGCATGTGGCCAATAAAAATTGATTTTATTTTATTTTATTTGTGTACAGGTTTGGATTGATTTGAGCCATGTTTTCAATTTCAATTAAAAATCCTATCTTCTTGATGACAGCTAATTTACATTCACCTGTATATCAGCCTAATCCAATTCAGAATTTGAATTACTGGTAGGTATTAACTAATGTCCTCTTTGAGTATAATGATATTTAGAAGAGGAATGTTGATAGAAGACTTTTACTGTTAACTAATCATCCCTTCTTTAAGCCACTAGAGGGCGAGCTAGGTTAAGGTTAACTGAATGGTTTTTATAGTAAGGTATCATTATACTGTATTTAATTCCCCCCTTATTAAAATGTAAATTAACTCACTGTCTCTGTAAGTGAAGTTTTCAGGTTAAATGAACCTGTTCCCCATCTCTTAATCTCCATATGATCTTCCCACCCTGTGAGGAGGAGTCAATGCAAAACTCTGACCTCTTCCATCACTACTTATCTCACTGCAGAGTGGAGGAGAGGGACTGAAGCACTGACTAGACTGAAGAACAGGGACACACCCTAACTTCTGACAGTTCATGATGAAATATACTATTGCTTTACTACTGATGATTATAGGGTTGACAGGTAAACACTTTAAAACTGGTTTTATGTAAACATATTGTTATGTGATGTTTTGAGTCAAGGTATTATCTCTATGTTGCTTTGTCTCCACAGGTGTTCAGGGTCAGACACTGACTCAGTCTGAATCTGTAGTTATGAAACCTGGAGAATCACACAAACTGACCTGCACATATGCTGGATTTGGTGGCAACAATTGGAATTCTTGGATCAGAAAGGCTCCTGGGAAAGGACTAGAATGGGTTGCAGCTATTACCAGCAGTGATGGTGGTAGCACTTACTACCCCCAGTCAGTTCAGGGTCAGTTCACCATCTCCAGAGACAATAGCAAGCAGCAGGTGTATCTCCAGATGAACAGTCTGAAGACTGAAGACTCTGCTGTTTATTATTGTGTTCGAGAGACACAGTGAAGCAGGAGGCTGCAGCGCTGTACAAAAACTGGTGGACACTGATCTTAGTATGAAGGTCTCTAGGGGTGGATTCTCACACAGAGATTAAGCCTAGTCCTGGACTAAAAAGCATTCTCAATGGAGAAGCTCAATTAAAGGTGTTTTACAACGTTTTTTTTGTCAAGGCTTATTCTGTGTCTGGGAAACTGGCCCTATGATTCTATGTTCCACTCATGGCATCAACAACACACATTGGTTAACATATACCATGTCATACGCAGGTTATACTCTCAATTCAATCTAAAATAACACCTGCCACTTGGATAAGAATATGAAGTAAACTTAATAATACACATTTAAATATGTAATGGGACGAGCATAGATCCTTGAGAGATACCAACATTTAGATTACTATATTCTGTGACATTCCAAGAAACATTGATGACAATAATAATTGTGTTGATAATAATAACATAATATAAACAAAGAGAGAGTACAAATTTCACTCAATTTTGTATTTCATTTCAGTTAGTAATACAGGTTGATGCAGTTTATAACAATCATACACAATGACGTACAGTATATTTGCATGCTTGTTAGCACAACATGTGGTGTTTATTTGGTAGTCAGCATCACTATGAATCCAGTATGTCCAGAATTCACATTTTAAAAGGAGTACTTGGTCAAAATACCCTATACTGCCCTTTACCCTATACTAAGAACAGGATAAACATTTAATCATATTATGAAGTAATTTAAACGCTTAACAATCATCTAGACGTACAATACAGTGCCTCTTGAGTAGTGAAGCAATCCATGGACTGTATAAACTCTATTTGATCTTCTCACCCAGTGAGGAGGAGTTAATGCAAAACTCTGAGCTCTTCCATCACTACTTATCTCACTGCAGAGTGGATGAAAGGCACACTGACTAGACTGAGGAACAGAGACACATCATACTGAGTTCATCATGACATTTACTACTGTGTTTCTACTGATGATAATAGGCCTGACAGGTGGAAACTTTAATATTGCTAGAAGAAAACCTTCATATTGTTATTATGTGAGGTTTTGAGTCTAGCTATTAACTCTAATGTTACTTTGTCTCCACAGGTGTTCATAGTCAGACACTGACTGAGTCTGGACCAGTGGTTAAAAAGCCTAGAGAAGCCCACAAACTGACGTGTACAGTCTCTGGTTTAGACATAAATGGCTACTGGATGGCTTGGATCAGACAGGCTCCTGGTAAAGGACTAGAATTTATGGCAGCACATCATGACAGTAGCAATATTGCCTACTCCCAATCTGTTCAGGGTCGGTTCACCATCTCTAGAGATGACAGCATGAAGCAGGTGTCTCTCCAGATGAACAGTCTGAAGACTGAAGACTCTGCTGTTTACTATTGTGCCAGAAACACAGTGACACAGGAGGCTACAGCGCTGTACAAAAACTGGTCGACACTGATCTTGGTATGAAAGTCTCTAGGGGGACACAGATTAAGTCTAGTCCTGGACTAAAAAGCGAGCTCAATGGAGAATAAAAAAGAGACACGTGATCGTGTCTCAATGTAGTCAAGGTATGACATTTTTATTTTCAAATCAAATCTATTTTTGGGCTTAGTTGTGGTCAATTTGCAGTGTACACATTATCGCACAAAAATCAGCCTGCTGCTGAATCTAGTTGCCTACCCCTGCTCTAGGGGGTGGTTTCTCAGATACAGATTAAGCCTGATATACCACGGCTGTCAGCCAATCAGCATTCAGGGCTCGAACCACCCAGTTTATAATTTACTATATAACGGTATTGATGCACGAACCGGTTTTTTCTTTACCTTCTATAACGGTGTTTGGTTTGTTAAATGTGATATGCCGTGTGTAACGTCCATTTTCATAATTTACACTGTATCTTCTAAATCAATAAGGAATAGGGGAAGCATGAATATGTTGGCTACATGAAGAAACATTTAATGTAGCCAGATTATAGGGTCCCCTAGGAAACACTGACCAACACTTTGGTTCCTACCCTGTTACAATAACTCATTTTTATTTGTTGTCATGTCAAACACTGTATTCAAAGGGCCCGGTATTATTTATATTCTAACAATAGAATTAGAATAAACATTCTATTTTCAAGATTCCAACAGATCACCAAAGTGTTTTGATCTAAATCACTTGTCAAATCTCAACTGCAACATTTGGTTAAAAATAAGGCCTAGATTTCTTGCCCATATCATGCAGCCCTATGTGGCAGTGTGGAAATGATCTCAAATGAGTGCAGGAAATGCAGAAATTGATTAAATTGCAGGAAATAATTTTGTGTTGAAATTGAATTGAACAGTATAAAACAATCAGCATGGAGAAAGACCCATTAATATCACTTAGAATGTATGTGTTGCCATCCTAGGGTCAAGCACTACTCATAAAGCAAATGTATAACTTTTATTATTCAAAAACATAAAATACCGTAAGAAATGTCAAAAAAAGTTTGACATGATATTTTGGCCATATCGCAAAGCCCTATTAAAATTATAAATGTTTATCCTCTTATACCAGCACTGTACAAAAACTGGTCAAAACTGATCTCAGTATAAAACTCTCTATACATTTACATTTACATTTACGTCATTTAGCAGACGCTCTTATCCAGAGCGACTTACAAATTGGTGCATTCACCTTATAGCCAGTGGGATAACCACTTTACAATGATATCTATATATATATATTTTTTTTATTTTTTTGTGGTGTTGGGTAAGGGGGGGGGGAAGGATTACTTTATCCTATCCCAGGTATTCCTTAAAGAGGTGGGGTTTCAAATGTCTCCGGAAGGTGGTGAGTGACTCCGCTGTCCTGGCGTCGTGAGGGAGCTTGTTCTACCATTGGGGTGCCAGAGCAGCGAACAGTTTTGACTGGGCTGAGCGGGAACTGTGCTTCCGCAGAGGTAGGGGAGCCAGCAGGCCAGAGGTGGATGAACGCAATGCCCTCGTTTGGGTGTAGGGACTGATCAGAGCCTGAAGGTACGGCGGTGCTGTTCCCCTCACAGCTCCGTAGGCAAGCACCATGGTCTTGTAGCAGATGCGAGCTTCAACTGGAAGCCAGTGGAGTGTGCGGAGGAGCGGGGTGACGTGAGAGAACTTGGGAAGGTTGAACACCTGACGGGCTGTGGCATTCTGGATGAGTTGTTGGGGTTTAATGGCACAGGCAGGGAGCCCAGCCAACAGCGAGTTGCAGTAATCCAGACGGGAGATGTCAAGTGCCTGGATTAGGACCTGTGCCGCTTCCTGTGTAAGGCAGGGTCGTACTCTCCGAATGTTGTAGAGCATGAACCTACAGGATCGGGTCACCGCCTTGATGTTAGCGGAGAACGACAGGGTGTTGTCCAGGGTCACGCCAAGGCTCTTCGCACTCTGGGAGGAGGACACAACTGAGTTGTCAACCGTGATGGCGAGATCATGGACGGGCAGTCCTTCCCCGGGAGGAAGAGCAGCTCCGTCTTGCCAAGGTCCAGCTTGAGGTGGTGATCCGTCATCCATACTGATATGTCTGCCAGACATGCAGAGATGCGATTCGCCACCTGGTTATCAGAAGGGGGAAAGGAGAAGATTAGTTGTGTGTCATCTGCGTAGCAATGATAGGAGAGGCCATGTGAGGATATGACAGAGCCAAATTACTTGGTGTATAGCGAGAATAGGAGAGGGCCTAGAACTGAGCCCTGGGGGACACCAGTGGTGAGAGCACGTGGTGCGGAGACAGCTTCTCGCCACGCCACTTGGTAGGAGCGACCGGTCAGGTAGGACGCAATCCAAGAGTGAGCCGCACCGGAGATGCCCAGCTCGGAGAGGGTGGAGAGGAGGATCTGATGGTTCACAGTATCAAAGGCAGCAGACAGGTCTAGAAGGACAAGAGCAGAGGAGAGAGAGTTAGCTTTAGCAGTGCGGAGAGCCTCCGTGACACAGAGTAGAGCAGTCTCAGTTGAATGACCAGTCTTTTTTTTTTTTTTTTTTTGTCATTTAGCAGACGCTCTTATCCAGAGCTACTTACAGTCTTAAAACCTGACTGGTTTGGATCAAGAAGGTCATTCTGAGAGAGATAGCAAGAGAGTTGGCTAAAGACGGCACGCTCAAGAGTTTTGGAGAGAAAAGAAAGAAGGGATACTGGTCTGTAGTTGTTGACATCAGAGGGATCGAGTGTTGGTTTTTTGAGAAGGGGTGCAACTCTCGCTCTCTTGAAGACGGAAGGAACATAGCCAGCGGTCAAGGATGAGTTGATCAGCGAGGTGAGGTAAGGGAGAAGGTCACCGGAGATGGTCTGGAGAAGAGAGGAGGGGATAGGGTCAAGCGGGAAGGTTGTTGGGCGGCCGGCCGTCACAAGTCGCAAGATTTTATCTGGAGAGAGAGGGGTGAAAGAAGTCAAAGCATAGGTTAGGACAGTGTGAGCAGGACCAGCAGTGTCATTTGACTTCACAAACGAGGATCGGATGTCGTCAACCTTCTTTTCAAAATGTTTGACGAAGTCATCCACAGAGAGGGAGGAGAGGGGGAGGGGGAGGAGGAGGATTCAGCAGGGAGGAGAAGGTGGCAAAGAGCTTCCTAGGGTTAGAGGCAGATGCTTGGAATTTAGAGTGGTAGAAAGTGGCCTTAGCAGCAGAAACAGATGAAGAAAATGTAGAGAGGAGGGAGTGAAAAGATGCCAGGTCCGCAGGGAGTCTAGTTTTCCTCCATTTCCGCTCGGCTGCCCGGAGCCCTGTTCTGTGAGCTCGCAATGAGTCATCAAGCCACGGAGCTGGAGGGGAGGACCGAGCCGGCCGGGAGGATAGGGGACATAGAGAGTCAAAGGATGCAGAAAGGGAGGAGAGGAGGGTTGAGGAGGCAGAATCAGGAGATTGGAGGGAGAAGGATTGAGCAGAGGCAAGAGATGATAGGATGGAATAGCAGAGAGTAGCGGGAGAGAGAGAGCGAAGGTTGCGACGGCGCATTACCATCTGAGTAGGGGCAGAGTGAGTAGTGTTGGAGGAGAGCGAGAGAGAAAAGGATACAAAGTAGTGGTCGGAGACATGGAGGGGAGTTGCAGTGAGATTAGTAGAAGAACAGCATCTAGTAAAGATGAGATCAAGCGTATTGCCTGCCTTGTGAGTAGGGGGGGACGGTGAGAGGGTGAGTTCAAAAGAGGAGAGGAGTGGAAAGAAGGAGGCAGAGAGAAATGAGTCAAAGGTAGACGTAGGGAGGTTGAAGTCCCCCAGAACTGTGAGGGGTGAGCCATCCTCAGGAAAGGAACTTATCAAGGCGTCAAGCTCATTGATGAACTCTCCAAGGGAACCTGGAGGGCGATAAATGACAAGGATGTTAAGCTTAAATGGGCTAGTGACTGTGACAGCAATGGAATTCAATTGAGGAATGTCCACTTGGGAGAGATGTGGATTCCTGTGCCACCAACCCGCTGACCAGATGCTCTCGGGGTATGCGAGAACACATGGTCAGACGAATGAATCTGTAACCCATTATCTGTCACCATCAACCCCATGGCATCAACAACACATACACTGGTCAACACATACCATACTCACTCAGACTAATAATGAAATATAAAAAACATAAAAAAATTTGATAAGAATATAAATAACTTACAAATAGACATTTAATGGGCTAAGTATAAATCCTTGAGGGACACCAGCAGTTAGATTGCTATGTTGTGCAATTGCAAGAAATGTTGATGACAATTTCCCATCCATCGAGTTGGACTCAACCATTACTTCCATGGTAATCGTCCTAGTCGTTTACTGGCCAACAAGCTACTCAGTAATGATCAATTATCTGATATAGCAACTATTGAATCTGAAACAGGGGAATTACTATCAGAACCCAAATTAATCAATCAAAGATTCTCCTGCTTCTATAAAGAACTGTACACCTCTGATTGTAAATCTACACCAAGCCAGACGGAAGTCCTTTTCTAAAAAGAATTAAGAACTCCTCTTCTCTCAACAGAGGAAGCCACCTCACTGGGAGCCCAAATCTTTCTCAATTAACTCAAAAGGGCATTGGATAGCATGAATAAAGGCAAATCACCTGAATGGGATGGTGTTCCTCCTGAGGTCTATTTAATATTTTTGAATCAATTAGGTCCAATATTGTTCAAAATAATTATCACAGCTGTTAACAAGGGTTCATTTATTTTTTAAAAGGTAAGGATGCCACCCAGTGTTCTCACTATCGCCCCCTATCTTTGATAAACAGAGAGACACTTTTTTCCAAAACGTTGTCATCCCATCTCGAGACTTACCCAAATTGGTCCACACCAACCAAAGCGGGTTTGTTAAAAAACATTTATCCATGGGATACCCTCCATCGACTATTACGTATCTTAAATGCTTAATCAGAAACCACAGCTTGGGCTGTATTATCTCTTAATGCAGAAAAAGCTTTTGATAGACTAGAATATCTAGAATATCATATCTCTGGTCTGTCTTGGAACATACAGGAATTTGCTCCAATTTCATTAATATGATTAAAATGCTATATGCCAATCCCTCAGCCATAGTTATAACAGCCAATATCTGCTCTGCTAATTTCAGAATCACTAGAAGCAGCAGACAAAGCATTCCAATTTCACCTTTGCTAGTTGTATTATCCATAGTTCCTCTTGCCCAGACAATTCATCAATCGAAGGAAATAACACCAATTTCAATCAAATCTACTGATCACTTCATCTCATTATATGCAGATAATATTTTACTATATCTAGACAATGTATCTCAATCGCTTCCAAACGCATTGAAGATCATAGATAAATTCAGCTTAATCTTAAATTACAAAATTCAAGACCCCGATGGAGGACTCCTTCTCTACTTGTGGAATCCCTATCTTTTCCCATTTTAAATATTTGGGAGTTTATATATTTCCTTACTTAGATAAGACCATAGACCAAAATTAACAAACATACAACGAGGGAAAAACGTAGGAGGACTATCCGTACCAAACTTTAAATTGTATTTCCAGGCACTAGCATTTAACCCCATTCGAAATTGGTTAAGACATGATTCTTCTGCTCTCTGGCTGAGTATAGAGAGAAATATGATGTCTTCTATTGGCCTGGAGGAGGTGGTCTTCACTGATATACCCATTAAACAATGTAAACTACGATTTGGTCCTATTATTGCTCACACAATTTCTATTTGGCACAAAATTAAAAACAATGTAACTGGGAATAAAAATGGCATGCCCATACTCCACATTTTCACAATAATGCCTTGCGATCTGGAGGGTGGCCTTTTGTATCCCCCCAATGGTCCAAATGTGGAATTCAGTACCCTTGCCGATATCATAGACATTAATGGTTTGAGAACATTCCAAGATTTGAAAGATACATACACATTATCAAGCAACTCCTTTTTTCTATATTTACAACTAATGTCAGCTAACTACCAAACCATCCAATGATGGGATTCATAAAGAAATTATCTGGGCCCTCGAAAGGACTGATCTCTATAATATATAAACTACTTTTTAAAAAGTATGGTCCACAGATCTAATTGAATCTGAACAACTCCTTAACTGGAACAGAATATGGAAAAATAAGACTTTGCCATCCCTTAATCCGAACTATCAATTTATACATTTTAAGTTTGTTCACAGAGTGTATTTAACACCAATGAAACATTTTACAATGAAATTGGCCACACCTCCCAACTTTTCACTGTGTCCCCTAAATCAGGTAGGCACATTCCTTCATATGATGTGGGAGTGCCCTGCATTTAATTGCTTCTGGAGAAAAGTTACATTAATTTAGAAGTGCATGAATGTAAACATTCAATGCTTTGCATCTACTATATTATGTTACTTAACGATGGAGGGTTTTCTCTGGTCGCCGGAAGGGGGGGGTGGGGGGGTCACTGACGAGCATGGGAAACATGTTTTCCCGGGGGGTGGATGGGGTTGGGGGAATGGGATGGGAGGTTTTCTTTTAATTTTCTTTTGTTTATATTGAATATATTATTACTTAAACTCAGTTTGTATTTATTACTGTTGTTTTGTCTTTTGAGTGGTAGCCTACGGGTAAATTTTTTATAAACGTATAAATTGAAATGGATAGCCTAATGTACCTGTAACCAACAAAGAAATACAAAACAAAAACTTGTCATGTCATTGTGATATTAGTTGTTTCACTCTACTTCTACCAACTCTCTCAACTGTATGCAAAGTCCCACCCCTCTTCTCTCTGTTTATAAAGATAAGTGTGTATCTGTTTGTCACTCAGAGTAAACAAGTGCAGCTCCCACCAGTTTAACTTAAACACAAACCATGTTTCCTGCATCTCTGCTGCTGCTGCTGGCAGGGGCATCCTGTGAGTTTCTGGGTCAGACACATGAACAGAGGAGTAATATTCAGTGTAAAATTAATGGGAAAATATGATTCACTAAAAGTTCTACACTGTTTTGTTTGTTTTGTTTTACAGGTGTGTTCTGTCAGACTGAGCTCACACAGCCAGGCTCTATGACCCTGCAGCCTGGACAGCCTCTGACCCTCTCCTGTAAGGTCTCTGGGTATTCTTTAACCAGCACTGCCTACTGTACAGGTTGGGTAGGACAGCCTGCAGGAAAAGCATTAGAGTGGGTTGGAGAAATATGTGGAGGTGGTAATATATATATATAGTCCTCTGTAGCTCAGTTGCTAGAGCATGGCGTTTGCAACACCAGGATAGTGGGTTTGATTCCAGGGACTTACCAAACGTAAACTTTTTTGAACGTTGATAAACTTGTAACCTCACTTTTGAGAAAATGGCCCTTAAAATATATACACTTTTTTGGGGGGTCTTTCCTGTTTTGCATGTTATTTTGGCATTAATACGTGTCACATATCAGTTTGCAAACAATGTTAAAAAAAATCAAAAATCATTGAGTTAATAAAGCTGCATACAAACATGGTCTCTTTTTTTACTTTCTTGAGTAAGGCAGCTCCAAAATGCAGGTGTTTCAGCCTAGCTCAGTGCTTTCTGTGGTGGTGGGTCAGACAGTGGATAATACGGAGCGTAGGTGTTGGTAATGTTCTCTAGTTGCACCGTGATTAGCTCAGTGTTCTGTCACTCGTTGGGACAGTACATCACCGCCAAGTCTAAGGGCAGATCTCGAAAATTCAAACCCCTTGGGTGCTGCCATAGAGTTACATTAGAAGTGCCCATCCAAGAAGGCTCAAGGTCATTGGCCACAGATAAAATGATGTCAAATCACGTTATATCTACTGTAGCTTTGATTGGACTGATCATGTCAACATCATACTTTCAAAATCTTAGCTAGCAGTCATCATCATGAATCAAGTCGACAATCTACTGGCAAATCCTTTTTAATCCTTTTCATATGAAGATAAATAATTAAGAGAAATTATAGATAAAACGTATCGGTGCTCATTGGCCATTGGACATAAACATTACACAACAAGTTGGAAAGCGCAAATTCAACAATGAGTGGTTTGGAAGGAATCAGTGGCTAACTGCAAGCATTGCAAAGCAATCACTAGCCTGCTATTCAGTTATGCACTACTTATTTATCTGAGAATGAGGCGGATATATAGAATTTTGCAATGAAATGAAACCATCAAGTGATAGATTTTAAACAAATAAATGTCTGTCATTGAAAAACGGGGCCAAAAGGTAGGTCCGGACAGCTGGCTGGCAAGGTACTGTAGGTCCGACCTGCCGGCCAGATAGGTAGGTCCGGCAGGGTCGGCCAGGTAAGTCCAACATTTCTGAAAATTGATATATAGCGTTTTGGAATGAAACTCTTCAAATATACTTTTAGATACTAGATGAAAGTCATTCATGTAAACAAAAATCAGTAATGGACCAAGGAGAGATCCTTGAGAAACCCCCAAAATGTAATTATTATGTTCTGATTTAGAGCTGTTCAGTGATGACTATAACAATGGAAGTGATAAAACTAATAATATACTGTTCTGTAAAGAAATTGAAAATCCAAAATTGACAAAATGTTGTATTTCATTTTGACCGTTCATAATGCAGGTCAACCCAGTTTATAACAGTCTTATCCTTTTATACCAACTCTATATGCAAAGGAGCCTAACACACCACCTCTCTCTCCGTATAAAAAGTGGACTGTCTGTCTCAGAGTCAGTTGGAGTAAAGAAGAGCAGCACCCACCAGTTCAGCTTCAGCTTCCAACCATGTTCCCTGCATCTCTGCTGCTCCTGCTGGCAGCTGCCTCCTGTGAGTCTCTCGAGATTTGGGGGAAGGAATGGGTTGATACTTTGACTAATTATGTTTTTCCCCATAGATGTGTACTGTGGTGGTCTTGAACACAGCCAGCCAAGTTTAATGGTTGTAAAGCCTGGAGAGTCTCTGAGCATCACCTGTAAGGTCTCTGGGTATTCTGTTAGTGAGAGCATTATAAGATTTGCCACAGGTTGGGTTTGAAAGCCTGCAGGGAAAGCAATGGAGTGGATTTCACTTATATGAGATGATGGAGATATCCACAAAAATTATGCTCTGAAAAACAAGTTCAGAAATTCAAGAGATGCCTCCAGCAACTCTGTGTCTTTACAAGGGCAGAGCCTGCAACCTGAAGACACAGAATGGTGCAAGCACAACATAAAATAAATGTATCTCCACACCAAGATATCAATATACTTAAAATTAATGGTCAATCTCAAAAACCGTTAAATTATAAGTTAACCTTACAAAAATCGGTGAAAACCATACATCATTAAAAGCTTTAAAGAAATGTAAACTCAAATAAAAATGCTGAACTTTGAAAAACTTGCTGATCTACATCACATCATACTAAAGCCATTATATAAAGTCAACACATCATACTATAGCCATTATATATAGTCAACATATCACACTAAAGCAACTATAGTCAACACATCATACTGTTGACATTATATATAGTCAACATATCATACTAAAGCCATTGTATATAGTCAACATATCATACTAAAGCCATTATATATAGTCAACACATCACACTAAAGCCATGATATATAGTCAACACATCATACTAAAGCCATTGTATATAGTCAACACATCATACTAAAGCCATTATACATAGTCAACACATCATACTAAAGCCATTATATATAGTCAACACATCATACTATAATCATTATATATAGTCAACACATCATACTAAAGCCATTATATACAGTCAACACATCATAATAAAGCCATTCCTGTTAACACATCATACTAAAGCCAATTTCAGTCAACACATCATACAAAAGCCATGATATACAGTCAACACATCATACTAAAGCCATTATATATTGTCAACACATCATTCTATAGCAATTATAAATTGTCAACACATCATACTAAAGCATTATATATATTTAACACATCATACTAAAGCCATTATATATAGTCAACACATGTTTTTTTTTTTTTTTTTTTTTGTCATTTAGCAGAATGACTAAATGACTAAAAAACAACTAAATGACTAAATGACTAAACACTATATATTTAACACATCACACTAAAGCCATTATTAACAGTCAACACATCATACTAAAGCCATTCCAGTCAACACATCATACTAAAGCCATTTTATATTGTCAACACATCTTACTAATAGCCATTATATATAGCCAACAGATCACACTAAAGCCATTATATATAGTCAACACATCATACTAAAGCCAATCCTGTCAACACATCATGCTGAAGCCAATTCCAGTCAACACATCATACAAAAGCCATGATATACAGTCAACCCATCATACTAATGCCATTGTATATAGTCAACACATCATACTAAAGCCATTATAAATAGTCAACACATCATACTAAAAGCATTATATATAGTCAACACATCATACTAAAGCCATTATATATAGTCAACACATCATGCTAAATCCATTATATACAGTCAACCCATCATACTAATGCCATTGTATATAGTCAACACATCATGCTAAGGCCATTATATATAGTCAACATATTACACTAAAGCCATTATATATAGTCAACACATCATAATAAAGCCATTACTGTTAACACATCATACTAAAGCCAATTTCAGTCAACACATCATACAAAAGCCATGATATACAGTCAACCCATCATACTAAAGCCATTATATATAGTCAACACATCATAATAAAGCCATTCCTGTTAACACATCATACTAAAGCCAATTTCAGTCAACACATCATACAAAAGCCATGATATACAGTCAACCCATCATACTAATGCCATTGTATATAGTCAACACATCATGCTAAGGCCATTATATATAGTCAACACATCATACTAAAGCCATTATAAAAAGTCAACAAATCATACTAAAGCCCTTATATATAGTCAACACATCATACTAAAGCCAATCCTGTCAACACATCATGCTGAAGCCAATTCCAGTCAACACATCATACAAAAGCCATGATATACAGTCAACCCATCATACTAATGCCATTGTATATAGTCAACACATCATGCTAAGGCCATTATATATAGTCAACACATCATACTAAAGCCATTATAAAAAGTCAACAAATCATACTAAAGCCCTTATATATAGTCAACACATCATACTAAAGCCAATCCTGTCAACACATCATGCTGAAGCCAATTCCAGTCAACACATCATACAAAAGCCATGATATACAGTCAACCCATCATACTAATGCCATTGTATATAGTCAACACATCATACTAAAGCCATTATAAATAGTCAACACATCATACTAAAAGCATTATATATAGTCAACACATCATACTAAAGCCATTATATATAGTCAACACATCATGCTAAATCCATTATATACAGTCAACCCATCATACTAAAGCCATTATATATAGTCAACACATCATAATAAAGCCATTCCTGTTAACACATCATACTAAAGCCAATTTCAGTCAACACATCATACAAAAGCCATGATATACAGTCAACCCATCATACTAATGCCATTGTATATAGTCAACACATCATGCTAAGGCCATTATATATAGTCAACATCATACTAAAGCCATTATAAAAAGTCAACAAATCATACTAAAGCCCTTATATATAGTCAACTACATCATACTAAAGCCAATCCTGTCAACACATCATGCTGAAGCCAATTCCAGTCAACACATCATACAAAAGCCATGATATACAGTCAACCCATCATACTAATGCCATTGTATATAGTCAACACATCATACTAAAGCCATTATAAATAGTCAACACATCATACTAAAAGCATTATATATAGTCAACACATCATACTAAAGCCATTATATATAGTCAACACATCATGTTAAATCCATTATATACAGTCAACCCATCATACTAATGCCATTGTATATAGTCAACACATCATGCTAAGGCCATTATATATAGTCAACATATTACACTAAAGCCATTATATATAGTCAACACATTATACTAAAGCCATGATAAATAGTCAACACATCATACTAAAGCCATCATATATAGTCAACACATCATACTAAAGCCATTATATATAGTGAACACATCATACAATTCAATTATATATAGTCAACACATCGTACTAAAAGCCATTATATATAGGACTTTTTGATCCAAGATGGCGTAGCAGTGCGGTCGTGTTCTTTGTTGTATGTCTGTGTAAATAGCCAGTTTTTTGTATTTTTTTGTATTTTTCGTACTTATTTCCCTATCACACCTTTCATCCTTCTACAATAAATACTTTCCTGCAACCCGCCTCATTCAATGTGGAACGGATTCTATTATTGACTTACCTTTTATCTAGAATCTCCAGTTGAAACTAGCTAGCCAGCTACTTGATATTAGCCACCGTTAGTGGTTTTTCACCATTGTCCGTGACCTGCACTACCTACCAGCCAGCTCTAGCCTGGACTATTATCGGCCAGTCTGCACTGCCTGCACAGCGCGTTATCGACCCAGAACATATCGTTTTTTCTGCCGGAATCACTGAATCACTGGACCTTTAATACCGGATCATCGCAACTAGCTAGCTGCAACCAAATGGATGTAGTTGTTGGCTAATCAGCCCTGAGTTAGCCTCGAGCCAGGCCCATCTCCCGGATATCTACCTCTCTGTCAACCGGACGGGACCTCCTAGTGTTGACACGGAGCCCCGCCGATCCAACACGACTGGTCTGCCGACGAAATCGTCTGATGTGGTATCAACAGGCTTCCCGTTACGACGTCGACCACTAAGATCCATCTGCTAGCCCCTGCCCACTAGCACCCGCAAGCCGTGGCCTCTTGCTCGCCAGTGCTGTAGAAGCCCCCGAACTACCTCCGAACTCTCCTATTGCTGTTCACCGGACCTTATGATAACTCAGCTATACAGCTGATGCCTGCTGGACTGTTCCATTACAGTGACATGATCAGTCTATAATTTTAATGGTATGTTTATTTGAACAGTGAGAGACAGAATAACACAAAAATCCAGAAAAATGCATGTCAAAAATGTTATAAATTGATTTGTATTTTTATGAGGGAAATACAGTGAGGGAAAAAAGTATTTGATCCCCTGCTGATTTTGTACGTTTGCCCACTGATAAAGAAATGATCAGTCTATAATTTTAATGGTAGATTTATTTGAACAGTGAGAGACAGAATAACAACAACAAAATCCAGAAAAACGCATGTCAAAAATGTTATAAACTGATTTGCATTTTAATGAGGGAAATAAGTATTTGACCCCCTCTCAATCAGAATGATTTCTGGCTCCCAGGTGTATTTTATACAGGTAACGAGCTGAGATTAGGAGAACACTCTTAAAGGGAGTGCTCCTAATCTCAGTTTGTTACCTGTATAAAAGACACCTGCCCACAGAAACAATCAATCAATCAGATTCCAAACTCTCCACCATGGCCAAGACCAAAGAGCTCTCTAAGGATGTCAGGGACAAGATTGTAGACCTACACAAGGCTGGAATGGGTTACAAGCAGGGGCGGTGTGTTCATTAGGGCGATATGGGCGACGCACTGCCAAAAGGGAAAAGGAAGGGATTTTTTTTCTAATCAATTATATCACGGCAACAGTAGTTATCAGTGTTCTAATCTAGACGTCTGATCTGCCACTAAATGTCCAATCAGGCTAAAGTCGTGCTTCAAATGTCCCCGCTCGTTTTGAGCGATTTCAGTCAGGTTGAAAATCGCCCAGAAGTCTCTCATAGCCTCTAATGTAAAATCAATTTTTTTCAAATATCAGAGCTTTCAATACAATCTCTATGGGTTTCTGAGGGCTTGCACTTACGGCGCTTTCGTCATACGTAACATAACCATGAAGCGTAACTAAGAAAAGAGCGGGTAGCCTCATCAATCAATTCACTACTACTGTCAAAATGGCTAGCCTTCAGTGCAACTCGATTGTCTCTTTGAAAGAAGTTCCTTTTTGTCGGCCCGAACAAATCAAGATAAATTGGCAACGAAACAATTAGGACCTCCCAGACCAAATTTAATAATTCAACAGGTTTCTACTAAAGGGGAAAGTCCTACACCCGAGGATTTTTCCAAAAATTGGTATGAACGAAAAATCTGGCTAGCAGGCTGCGATGTAGCTAATGCGGTTTTCTGCTACCAGCCCACCGTGAGAGAGGCATCTGGCTACGTGAGGATGCTACATGATGAAGATTTTATTTTTTTTCCTGCGGCTTTTTCACAAAATCATGCCCCACGTCGACATTCTGTACCAGAAGCTACAGAAGAAGGACATCGATGCTGTCTTTATCAAAGCGTGCCTCGACAGCTTCACAAGCAGTGTGCAGGCCATAAGGTAAGATTAAACAATATCATTCGATCTTTCTCAAAGCAGAGCTTTATTTGAAAATGTATGCATGAAAGGAGACTGCATTTGTGTTTGAAATTACATTATTCTCATTATATATGGCCATTGGTGTAATCTAGCTTATTTTATATACTATGTGTACTGTACAGTGGTGCTCATAAGTGTATGAACACATTCTAAAGTTGACTAAAAAGAGGAATACAAAAATTAAAAAATCATCTTTTGGAAATTGATCTTAATGACTTAATTAAAAAAGTTGGAAAATCCAACCTTTAAGGACACCAATTTTCTTTTCTTTTTTATTCCTCTTTTTAGTCAACTTTAGCATGGGATCATAAGCTTATGAGCACCACTGTATACTGTGCTGAACATCCAGGCTATGTGAGACACAAAGGCTAACTTAAACACTAAAGACTTTATGCATCCCTGCCCATTTTAAGTGGGAACTGAAGTATTTGTACTATACATGGATACATTGCATATACCTGTGCATCACATAGACAACAATACTGTACAAAGCCAACAAACACATTGGTCTGTTTGCCTTCAGGGACTCCTCTCAACAGCAGCTGCAAGAAGCAACAGAGCCAAAAGACCCAGAACAGCTTTGAGAGAAGAGGAGAAGCAGAGGCTGTCTGAAGAGGTCTGCAACACCATCCTGGATCACACCAAAGAAAGGTTCTCTTACTCGACACCTTGTGAGTGCTACCTTACTGCAAGCAGACATGTTTGAAAAGGTACTGCCATTCATTTCCTGATGAGGCTCTGAATGCCACTGTGAATGCATACCCCATGCTGAGCAAGGCAAAGCTCAAGACAGAACTATCTCTGATCTATGAGAATCCTGAATTCAAGGGATGCTGTGGTGCACTGGCACTGTACCAGGTTCTCATGAGCTACAACCTCCAGGAGACGTTCTCTGAGACTGTGACTCTGTTGGAACATCCTCATAACTACTCGCATGACAACAGCTGAAGCTGAGAGATGTTTCTCAACTTTGACACGAGTTAAGACATTCCTGCGAAATTCAATGGGCCAGGAACGTCTGAATGCACTGGCCATGCTTTCCATGGAGAGGGAACTAGTCCTCAGCATGCCTGATTTCAATGAGAAAGTCATTGAACGCTTTGCTGTATTGAAACAGAGAAGAGAACAGTTTCAGTACAAGTAATGTAGCCTCTCTCTCTCTTTGTCCCTCCCTGTCTGTCTCTTTAACACACACCGCCCAAATCAGTTCACAGTTGATGTTGTTTAAAATAGTTATTATTCATTAAAAAAAAAGTTTTAAAAAAAATAATCTGTTCATGTTCATTTTTACAAATCTATACAATTGGCCAGAATATGGTTGTTCATATTTACAAATCTATACAATTGGCCAGAATATGGTTGTTCATTTTTACAAAGCCATATAGATAGCTGTGTTTACCTTTTCTAGAAATTACTTTCAAATTCTGTTTTCAGGCAAAATGTCTATCACTGTTGATTTTCACAAATCTATACAAGAGGGCAGAATATGGAAGTCTATAAAAATGTCTTATTACCAATAACTTGCATCAATGTTTTCAGTAGCCTCTATCAAAAGCTCCTGCTTGCTTGTTGTGAATTATGCTCAGGTGCACATATTTCCAATTCAACCATGAGCCAAAAAATGTGGTAAAAGCTCTTGTTGATCCTGCAATCTGAACAAATACCAAGATGCTGTATTTTCAGCTGATATTTCATTTGTTTATGGAAATGCATATTGTTTATGCAGTGTTGAGGAATGTGAAAGAACACCCTTGATTATTTTTACTGTGATAACTTATTTTGATTTTGTAAGCCAACACTTTTGAGATCAGTCAATAAATGCTTCTGGTATTGACTTATATGCTGCCCCTGTCTTCATGTTGTTGCTGGACATATCTTTTTAAAAATGTGTGTAGGTCACCTAAATCATCAGAAAAATTGCCCCCCCTGAGAATTTTTTCAGGAGCCGCCACTGGTTACAAGACCATCGCCAAGTAGCTTGGTGAGAAGGTGACAACAGTTGGTGCGATTATTCGCAAATGGAAGAAACACAAAAGAACTGTCAATCTCCCTCGGCATGTGGCTCCATGCAAGATCTCACCTCGTGGAGTTGCAATGATCATGAGAACTGTGAGGAATCAGCCCAGAACTACACGGGAGGATCTTGGCAATGATCTCAAGGCAGCTGGGACCATAGTCACCAAGAAAACAATTGGTAACACACTACGCCGTGAAGGACTGAAATCCTGCAGCACCCGCAAGGTCCCCCTGCTCAAGAAAGCACATATACATGCCCGTCTGAAGTTTGCCAATGAACATCTGTATGATTCAGAGGAGAACCGGGTGAAAGTGTTGTGGTCAGATGAGACCAAAATGGAGCTCTTTGGCATCAACTCAACGTGTTTGGAGGAGGAGGAATGCTGCCTATGACCCCAAGAACACCATCCCCACCGTCAAACATGGAGGTGGAAACATTATGCTTTGGGGGTGTTTTTCTGCTAAGGGGACAGGACAACTTCACCGCATCAAAGGCACGATGGACGGGGCCATGTACCGTCAAATCTTGGGTGAGAACCTCCTTCCCTCAGCCAGGGCATTAAAAATGGGTCGTGGATGGGTATTCCAGCATGACAATGACCCAAAACACACGGCCAAGGCAACAAAGGAGTGGCTCAAGAAGAAGCACATTAAGGTCCTGGAGTGGCCTAGCCAGTCTCCAGACCTTAATCCCATAGAAAATCTGTGGAGGGAGCTGAAGGTTTGAGTTGCCAAAGCGTCAGCCTTGAAACCTTAATGACTTGGAGAAGATCTGCAAAAGAGGAGTAGGACAAAAATCCCTCCTGAGATGTGTGCAAACCTGGTGGCCAACTACAAGAAACGTCTGACCTCTGTGATTGCCAACAAGGGTTTTGCCACCAAGTACTAAGTCATGTTTTGCAGAGGGGTCACCTAAGCCACGCTCAAGGTCCTAAACAATATTATAACCGCAATCGATAAAAGACAGTACTGCGCAGCCGTCTTCATCGACCTGGCCAAGGCTTTCGACTCTGTCAACCACCGCATTCTTATTGGCAGACTAAATAGCCTTGGTTTCTCTAATGACTACCTTGCCTGGTTCACCAACTACTTCTTAGATAGAGTTCAATGTGTCAAATCGGAGGGCCTGTTGTCTGGACCTCTGGCTGTCTCTATGGGGGGTGCCACAGGGTTCAATTCTCGGGCCGACTCTATTCTCTGTGTATATCAATGATGTCGCTCTTGCCGCTGGTGACGCTCGGATCCACCTCTATGCGGACGACACCATTTTGTATACATCTGGCCCTTCATTGGACACTGTGTTAACAAACCTCCAAACGAGCTTCAATGCCATGCAACACTCCTTCCGTAGCCTCCAACTGCTCTTAAACACTAGTAAAACTAAATGCATGCTCTTCAACGGAACGCTGCTTGCACCTGCCCACCCGACTAGAATCACTACTCTCGGCGGGTCTGACCTAGAGTATGTGGACAACTACAAATACCTAGGTGTCTGGTTAGACTGTAAACTATCCTTCCAGACTCACATTAAGCATCTCCAATCAAAAGTTAGATCTAGAATCGGCTTTCCCTATTTCTAACAAAGCCTCCTTCACTCATGCTGCCAAACCTGCCCTCGTAAAACTGACTATCCTACCGATCCTTGACTTCGGCGATGTCATTTACAAAATAGCCTCCAACACAATACTCAGCAAATTGGATGTAGTCTATCACAGTGCCATCCGTTTTGTCACCAAAGCCCTATATACTACCCACCATTGTGACCTGTACGCTCTTGTTGGCTGGCTCCAGGTCATCTATAAATCCAGGACATCTATAAGTCACTGCTAGGCAAATCCCCGTCTTATCTTAGCTCACTGGTCACCATAGCAACACCCACCCGTAGTCTGCGCTCCAGCAGGTATATCTCACTGGTCATCCCCAAAGCCAACACCTCCTTTGGCCGCCATTCCTTCCAGTTCTCTGCTGCCATGACTGGAACAAACTGCAAAAATCTCTGAAGCTGGAGACTCTTTTCTCCCTCACTAACTTTAAGCGTCAGTTGTCAGAGCAGCTTACCGATCACTGCACCTGTACACAGCCAATCTGAAATTAGCCCACCAACACCTCATACTAAAGCCATTATAAATAGTCAACACATCATGCTAAAGCTATTATATATAGTCAACACATCATACTATAGCCATTATATATAGTCAAAACATCATACTAAAGCCATTATATATAGTCAACACATCATACTAAAGCCATTCCAGTCAACACATTTTTATTTATTTTTATTTCACCTTTATTTAACCAGGTAAACCAGTTGAGAACAAGTTCTCATTTACAACTGAGACCTGGCCAAGATAAAGCAAAGCAGTGCGATAAAAACAACAATACAGAGTTACATATGGGGCAAAACAAACAAAGTCAAAAAAATACAACAGAAATACATATAATATACAGTGTGTGCAAATTTAGCAAGTTATGGAGGTAAGGCAATAAAATAGGCTATAGTGCAAAAAAAATTACAATTAGTATTAACATTGGACTGATAGATGTGCAAGAGATGATGTGCAAATAGAGATACTGGGGTGCAAAAGAGCAAAATAAATAACAATATAGGAATGAGGTAGTTGGGCGGGCTAATTTCAGATGGGCTGTGTACAGGTGCAGTGATCGGTAAGGTGCTCTGACAACTGATGCTTAAAGTTAGTGAGGGAGATAAGTGTCTCCAGCTTCAGAGATTTTTGCAATTTGTTCCAGTCATTTTGAGCAGAGAACTGGAAGGGACATTGCGGCAAAGGAGGTGTTGGCTTTGGGGATGACCAGTGAGATATATCTCCGCTGAGCGCAGACTACGGGTGGTGTTGCTATGGTGACCAATAAGCTAAGATAAGGCGGATTTGCCTAGCAGTGATTTATAGGATAGCCTGGAGCCAGTGGGTTTGGCGACGAATATGTAGTGAGGACCAGCCAACAAGAGCGTACAGGTCACAGTGGTGGGTAGTATATGGGGCTTTGGAGACAAAACGGATGGCACTGTGATAGACTACATCCAATTTGCTGAGTAGAGTGTTGAAGGCAATTTTGTAAATGACATCACCGAAGTCAAGGATCGGTAGGATAGTCAGTTTTACGAGGGCATGTTTGGCAGCATGAGTGAAGGAGGCTTTGTTGCGAAATAGGAAACCGATTCTAGATTTAACTTTGGATTGGAGATTCTTAATGTGAGTCTGGAAGGAGAGTTTACAGTCTAACCAGACACCTAGATATTTGTAGTTGTCCACATACTCTAGGTCAGACCCGTACTAAAGCCATTATATATAGTCAACACATCTTACTATAGCCATTATATATAGTCAACACATCATACTAAATCCATTATATACAGTCAACACATCATACTAAAGCCATTGTATATAGTCAACACATCATACTAAAGCCATTGTATATAGTCAACACATCATACTAAAGCCATTATATATAGTCAACACATCATACTAAAGCCATTATATATAGTCAACACATCATACTAAAGCCATTCCAGTCAACACATCATACTAAAGCCATTATATATAGTCAACACATCTTACTATAGCCATTATATATAGTCAACACATCATACTAAATCCATTATATACAGTCAACACATCAAACTAAAGCCATTGTATATAGTCAACACATCATACTAAAGCCATTGTATATAGTGAACACATCATACAATTTCATTATATATAGCCAACACATCATACTAATAGCCAGTATACATAGTCAACACATCATACTAAAGCCATTATATATAGTCAACACATCAGACTAAAGCCATACCTGTCAACACATCATACTAAAGCCAATTCCAGTCAGCACGTATGGGTAGTCCCAGGGTGGTCCTCTGTAGCTCAATTGGTAGAGCATGGTGCTTGTAATGCCAGGGTAGTGGGTTCGATCCCTGGGACCACCCATACGTAAAATAGTCAATAGTGACACTAGTCTAACATGTTTAACAAAGATTACAAAATAGGGCTACTGCTACTGGTTATAGGACTGTCAGGTAAACACTTTGTTTTTGCTTTCAACAGATGGTTGTGTGTCCCTAAAGCTTTCTTCAAGTTTTAAATGCTCTCTTTTATCAACAGGTATTCATGGTCAGACGCTGACTGAGTCTGGACCTGTGGTTAAAAAGACTGGAAGAATCACACCAACTGACCTGTACATATGATGGAATCTCAAACGATAACCCGCCATTGGGTGGATCAGATAGGCTCCTGGGAAAGGGCTGGAGTGGGTTGCTTTATTTCCGCTCCAAGTGGTAGTACTATCTCCTACTCCCAGTCTGTTAAGAATCGGTTCACCATCTCCAGAGACAACAGCAAACAGCAGGTGTATCTCCAGATGAACAGTCTGAAGACTGAAGACTCTGCTGTTTACTATTGTGCCAGAGACACAGTGACACAGGAGGCTGCAGCACCGTACAAAAACTGATCAAGCACTTCTCTCACTGGCAGAGTCAAATGTGATGTGAGACAGACAAACTAAGGATCCAGCATAAATTCCAAGTTTATTGAAAGCATATCATTCATCATCAACCTCAATGCAGCTTAATCCACTCCTCTGGCCATGTGCTGTTAGTCAGTACACATCTATCTTCTTGATGACAGCTTATTTACATTCATCTGTATATCAACCTAATCCTATTCAGAGTTTGATTTACTGGTAGGGATTAATGTCCTCATTAAGCATAATGAAATATAGAAGCATAATTGTGATAGCAGATTTTATCTGTTAACTAAAAAGAGTAATGGGTCATGTATATGTTCTATCTTTGGGGGACACCAATAGTTAGATTCTCACCATCTGTGCCTTTTGTGCAGTTCTCCAAAGCATCAATGATAATGATTATAATAACACTGTAAACAATGAGCAGAACAGAACCATTCATAATGCAAGTCAATGCATCCCATAATAGATAATTGTATTATTATGATAAATAACTGTTCTCCTCAACATGTCACTTTGGTACTAGTAATTTATATAACTGTACTTCTCCTTTAATCCTAAATCTCAGACTTTGATGCAAAGCAATTCCCCTTTTTGTATATAAAAAGGAGTCCCTCTCTCGTTCACTCAGATGGAGTGAATAAGTATCAGTTCAGCTTCCTCACAAACCATGTTCCCTCCATATCTGCTGCTGTTTCTGCTGCTGGCATTAGGTGATTAATGGCAAAATATAGGATACTATTTATTGAACAAATATTACTATAACATAATCAAACTGTATCAATTTATCATGTATCTAATGTTAGACCATTTCCAAATATCTAGATTTTCCCCCCACAGGTGTGCACTTTTTTGTTGACCCAGATCTCACCCAGCCAAGCTGAATGGTTGTAAATCCCAGAGAATCTTTGAGCATCACATGTAAGGTCTCTGGCTGTTCTATCAGTGATGATAGCTATACCACAGACTGGATTAGATATCCTGTAGATAAAGCTATGGAATGGTTCAGATGGAAATTGCAAGGATTCTTTGAAAAGCAGGTTCAGCATCTAATTTTTTACATTTTACATTTTAGTCATTTAGCAGACGATCTTATCCAGAGCGACTTACAGTTAGTGAGTGCATAGATTTTCTTCATACTGAAACCATTCATTAATGATGCTGACTGACTAACAACTATTAAAGGTTAAACCATTCATAATGATGCTGACTAAATAACAACTATTAAAAGTTAAACCATTCATAATGATGCTGACTGAATAACAACTATTAAAGGTTAAACCATTCATAAAGATGCTGGCTAAATAACAACTATAAAATATTAAACCATTCATTATGATGCTGACTAAATAACAAGTGTTCAAGGTTAAACCATTCATAATGATAATGACTAAATAACTACTGTTAAATGTTAAACCATTCATAATGATGCTGACTAAATAACAACTATTAAAGGTTACACAATTCATAATGATACTGACTAAATAACAACTATTAAAGGTTACACCATTAATAATGATGCTGTCTAAATAACAACTATTAAAGGTTACACCATTAATAATGATGCTGGCTAAATAACAACTATTAAAGGTTACACCATTCATAATGATGCTGGCTAAATAACAACTATTAAAGGTTACACAATTCATAATGATGCTGACTAAATAACAACTATTAAAGGTTAAACCATTCATAATGATGCTGACTAAATAACAACTATTAAAGGTTAAACCATTCATAATAATGCAGTCACATTGATTTTGGAATTTTGACTTGGGAGCACTAGTGGCGGTCAGATAATACATTAAATGGCACAGGGTTACATCTGTATCGTTGTTTCTAGTCCAGTGCCCTCTGGCTGTTGAGGGGCAACCAACAAGGGCAAAGTCATTTGTATAATTTTACTTTGTCTGTGAAAACCATTTAAGCACAGGAAAGTATGATTATGTTTAGCCAGAGTCTTTTATTTCTATGCATTGAAAAATACATTCATAAATAACACATTCATAAATAACACATTCGATGAATGGCAAAACAGAGTCAAAAAAATCAATGCATAAGGAATAAGGTTTTGAAGTGTCCGTCCTATATCTAGGAGATAAACTACATGACCAAAAGTATGTGGACACCTAGAACATCTCATTCCAAAATCATGGGCATTAATATGGAGTTGGTCCCCCCTTTGCTGCTATAACAGCCTCCACTCTTTTGGGAAGGCATTCTATTAGATGTTAGAACACTGCTGTTGGGACTTGCTTCCATTCAGCCGCAAGAGCATTAGTGAGGTCGGGCATTGATGTTGGGCGATTAGGCTTGGCTTGCAGTCAGCGTTCCAATTCATCCCAAAGGTGTTCGATGGGGTTGAGGTCAGGGCTCTGTGCAGGCCAGTCAAGCTCTTCCACACCAATCTCGACAAACAATTTCTGTATGGACCTCTCTTTGTGCACAGGGCATTGTCATGCTGAAACAGGAAAGGGCCTTCCCCAAACTGTTGCCACAAAGTTGGAAGCAGAATGTAATTGTATGCTGTAGCGTTAAGATTTCCCTTCACTGGAACTAAGGGGCCTAGCCCGAACCATGAAAAACAGCCCCAGACCATTATTCCTCCTGGCATCCTCCAAACCCAGATTCGTCCATCGGACTGCCAGATGGTGAAGCATGATTAATCGCTCCAGAGAACGCGTTTCCACTGCTCCAGAGTCCAATGGCGGCAAGCTTACACCACTCCAGCCAACGCTTGGAATTGTGCATGGTGATATTAGGCTTGTGTGTGGCTGCTCGGCCATGGAAACCCATTTCATGAAGCTCCCAACAAACAGTTCTTGTTCTGACGTTTCTTCCAGAGGCAGTTTGGAACTCAGTAGTGAATGTTGCAACCAAGGACAGATGATTATTTCACGCACTATGCGCTTCAGTACTCAGTGGTCTCGTTCTGTGAGCTTGTGTGGCTTACCACTTCGGGGCTAAGCCATTGTTGCTCCTAGACGTTTCCACTTCACAATAACAGCACTTACATTTGACCG